>NC_133535.1:105261484-105568181 GCF_048544455.1 Silene latifolia
GAGTGACCCAAGGCCGTGGGTCATGTGAGCCGGGGGCCACCCCTCATGTGCACGGTTTTCTAGGCCAAACGGCCGTGTGTGGTGTCATGTATTGCGTTGTATGTAGCAATTGTATTTAGATCGAGTTGTATCTTTAATTTATTGTTGTGTCGGCATGAAATGCCTGGTTTGTAATAGGTAGATCCCAACGGCTCCCCCATTCCCCCTAAGCCTTGTTTGCTTTCGTTTGTATGTTGTTAGATCAATCAACCCACATGCTAAATTACAACTTTGACAAAGTTAGTTTAGTTGCATCTAAAACGACATAGAAATTGTTGTCACATGATAGGGTTAAAACAACGTTTGCATATCATACATCGTAGTAGCTATGACCTTGTTTGAAATTCGACACTTGACTTAGTAGAGGCCGTTATTGACGGGCGGGGTTGGGTGTCCTTATGGGCTTCCCAACACGTACCCTCACCCCTTACTCAAGATCTATGGTTTGTGGATCCGTCTAAATACCATTGGATTACGAGAGTCATTCAAATCGAGTGATATAGGGTACAAGTCTTTATCTTTAATCACTCGTAGTCGATTGGCTTTATGCTTTTCGATGAAAGGTGTAAAGTTGACTTGAACGGTTCCAAGTTCCCAAAAAACTTGGTGGCGACTCTAATTTGTCTTAATTCGATTCGAAAGAACCTCGAGTCGATTATGCCTAGTGTGGATCCCGCGGACGCAGTTCCCGAGGGCCTTGTCCACAGGTATTTTGATACAAAGTTATGATAATGTATCCCCTTTTTATTGTAGATAGGGCCTCCTCCAAGCAAAGACAAAGGAAAGGAAAAGCAAGCTTGAGAAATCATCAAGGAGCTAGGAGTAGCTACCAATGAAGCTTGGCTTTTATTATTGTCTTATTTTAAGTTGTGTTTCGGATTTTTAGAACTATTTTGATTTCCGTGTTCGACATGGAAATGGTTGATCCTTTCTAAACAATGGTTGTATTTTGGATTATGGTGGCTTGGTTTGCAACCCAAGTCACCCCTTTTATCGTATTTCTTTGTTCTAAAAATTCGTCTTTATATGCTTGCACATAGAAACATATGATCATCTACTTAAAGTGATCCAATAGACAATTATAGTGATGGGATTCATTATATGTCCACAAGCTTAAGGCTTGTGTATGATCAATTATAAATTGATGTTGAGGTGATGAACTCTTCTAAAGGAATGTCAACGACCAAGTACACTCATCAAATCTAAAAATCTATTAGTCAATCTATGAGATAGTCCTCCCTCTACTTCGAAATCATTACTTGTATCTCATAAACTATCTTTGAATATTTAGTGTATTTATTCTAAAGATAGAGTGGGAGAAAAATGAAGACACAAAAGACACAAAGAATACAAAGAATAATTTGTATGCTTGAGTAAATGAGATCTACGAAAGAAAGAATGATTTGTATACCTAAATAGATAGTATACATAAATAGATGAGATCTATGGTCTAGAATAGATGAGATCTACATGACAAAAGAGACCAAGTGAAGTAATCAAAAGAATTGTTCTTAAGATAACTACACAAGGAGACCAAAAGAAAATTTTGATAGAAAATGACTAAAGAAGATAGAAAATGAGTAAAGAAAAGTCTCAACAAGAGATTTTGCTAGCTTATGACCTAGATATAAATAGAGTTCAAATATTGATATTTACTTAAGAGCCTAAATGAAACAAAGTTGCATCCTTGAAAATAAATGAGATTTATGCCTAAAAGTTGCAAAGAAAGATATGCCGATGTCTACAAGAGCTAAGTTAATTGTTAACCACGCTAGTGTCATTATTTAACCTCATTATGAAAATGAAATGGTTAAACCTCCTTCCGGAAAAGGGTATTTTGAGAAGGACGTGTATTAAATGAAATTTCACATTTAAATAATGACATTGCTACGCATCATTATAAAAATGAATGAGTTAGAGATTAAAATCTCTTTCCATAAGTTTAAGATTGAAATCTCTTCAAAATAGGTATTTTGAAAGGATATGTTGAGAACATATATGCTTTTAATCTTAATGACTTGGCAAAGCAAAATGTATTTCAATTCTTGAAATGTTTCGATTGAGTAGTCAATTACGAAACATGTAGAATTGAGTGGGAGTTTGAAATTATCATGTGAAGACATCAAATTTAGTGGGAGAAATCATCTTGTAGAATTTATAACTCATTACTCATTGAGAATGACGAGCTAGAACTATCTTCACAAAGAAGTATTTGAGTTTTCAATTCTGGATGAAAATGGACCATGATGAATCCAATCACATCAAGGGATGTTGGATAAGTATTGAGATATACACATCAAATCAACGAGAAACGTAGGTTATTCATATCGATGAAAATGGAATTACCATAAGCAGTCATGGTCATTTATTGAACCTAAGAATGGTTGATCATATGATTAAAAAAATTACTAATGTTTCCGCCATTAGAATAATCATGCACATGTCCTATAATGAATCATATGCTTAAGAGCATGATGAGTCATAGGTAAGCCATAGAATAATTGTCATGAATTCTCAAGAAGAACTAATGAGCTATTCTAGTGTTTGACAGAACACTCTGTTATGTGACAAGAAGTTGCACATATTGAAATTCGAAAAACACGTAAGGATTTATGAAAATCCTAAGCTATTCAAGCTAAAAGGAGAAATAAGAAGTTTGAAAAGATACTTGTTATAGTAAGAAGTTGCTCAAAACTAGTATTTTCTAATAGGCTAGGACTTATGAGAAGTGCTAGGCTAATCATCTTGACAATTGTTGCAAGACCCTACAAAACGTATACCTAGTGCATTGTGAGTTGGCAAAACACTTGACCAGTGCAAGTTATATTATCCACCACAATTAGTTGGTTATGTGATAAACAACAAGAAAGTTCTTTCAAGATAAAGAACCTAAACCTAGGTTGGGAACCTAGATGTGTACTTGGTAAGGTTCATGCTATAAGAGATAACATGAATATAAAGGAAAGTGCAATACAAGAAGTATGAACACATGGACACATGGTATGTTAAACTTCTATTGCAATCAACAAGTGTTTTCACACTTATATACATCATAAGGTAGTAATATGGTATTGACTACCCGAATATGATGTCCACATTTATCGTTTGAGTTATTATTAACTCACCTTATACTTTGTTACATCCAAACGGGTTGTAGAGGTAATTGAACCCCATTAAAGTGAACACGGATTAGCATTGTATTCGCCCATAGTCACTTACATGAGGTGACGTCTCGAAGTGACTAGAGTGTGATGCGATTGATGGCAAGTTCAAGTGCCATGGAGTCATGTGAGATGACTAGTCGATCACATAGGCAGACTGTTAGGAACACTTTGTCGGGCCTTATGACCGCTTATAGAGTTCTGGCAAATTTATATAGCCTAGTCGTGGCGAGAGCTACTATAGTATTCTAATGAGTCGATTCTTTTGACTAAAGACTGTTCGCCTAAGGTGGCACAGTTTCAGATTAACTTTGATTTATGTTACTACGACCTTCGTAAATGGGGTCAAATGGGCATATTTCGGGTTATGATGGTTGTGGCTAGTTGAAGGGAATAAGTGCGATAGGAATTGTCCACCCCTTGTCATGGTTATAACAATATCTCAAGGCCACTCGAGGATTAATGAACTGGAAATGCGTGGCCACGCTCGGAAGGTATCTATGGTAGATAATTCCGGTCAGTCAGTTATTCTCCAGATCGAGGAAACCACTCTCGATATGATCACTTGCAAGTACGATCTGAAAGACACCTTGCATTGAGTGGGAGATAGTAATAGGACAAGAGAATTGGTGACGCACACTTGTCGAGGACAAGTGGGAGATTGTTGGAATATGTGTCCTCCGACAATAATACGATCACAACTGTCGATCATGATGATCACATGTTTAAAATCTCATTTTAAGAATACATGTGGGATGTAATATTTTACAGTCAACTGGTCCACACATATCGGTAATGATTGGCTGACTAGAGTTTGACATTACTGTCGTACGACGGTGGTGACCAGTTGATCCCCTTAGGTCATACCTAAAGGGTGACACTCTTAATTGATTATTTAATTGATCGTATGTCGATACGGGTTAATTAAATTGCTTAAAATTGACGGACGATTTTGTGAGTATAATTGACGTGTCTTATTGTAATTCGATTAAATAAGATACGGACTAAGTAATTAAATTGTTTCATTACTTAGATGAAATTATTGTTTACGGAAACAATTGAAACGGAATGATTAAAATTATTATAAATACAGAATGTTGTAATTTATGATTCGGAAACCCATTACGGTACAAGTAATTATGAATTACTAAGTTAATTTTATAAGTGACATATTTTTATTAATATGTTGATTTTAATTGTTAAAAATACACTTTATACACATAATGTCATGGAACATGTTACATGTGACAAATTGACAAATAAATTGTAAAATGGACTTTCCATTTTACAACTAATGTACCGAAATTATATGGGGTGGGTTGGGGTTTGTATTATGTTTTATATTATATAGGAAGCATAATCATTAAACCTAATTTATAGCCATGCACACCTAGTTGCTTTTGTGAAGAGTATCTTGGTCATGCATTGGCCCTTGCCACCCCCCATACCCGGTTTTCCCTAAGAGAAAAGGCCAAGGGTTTCTACAATTTATATTGTTACATACACTAAGATATACTAGTGTATTATTCATTCTTTCATACAACCAAAAACTTAGAGAAGTTTAGTGAGATAAAAACTCCAAAAATCCTTTCTCTTGACCGAAATTACAAGAGACCAAAACAAATATTTTGGGTCAATTTTTAGTAAGATTAATATTATTCTAGTTCTAATAATATTAGTTTTTTAAGAGGTTATCTTGGGTATTCATCTTTGGGAGGGATTCTAAGCTTGAATCTTTGTTCATCCATATAAGGAAAGCTCAAGAACAAGTAAGAAGGAGATCTTACTTGTGCCCCTTAATCCGAAATTTCATAGTAAGAAAGATGATTTCTTCTCTATTTCTATTTATGTTTGCATGCATAAGATCTAGATTTAATTTTATGACTAAATTAAATGTCACCTATATGTATATGTAAATTAATGAGATTAATATTTTCTAACAGAAAGTACAATAAGCAAGCATTCATATGAGCTCATTAAGTATAGATATATCCCATAATTACTCCCCTAACCCCCCCCCCCCCCCCACTAACCCTAGCTAGAGGACTACTCACTACACATCATGATTATTATGCTAGCAATGGTATCAAACATCACAACACAAGTGAACATGATGATTAAGTGAGATAATAAGCAAAGGATTAAGAAGTAAATAAAGAGAGATTAATAAAGTTACCAACTTGGAAAGTAAAGATGAACATTAATAAAGGAGAATCCTTGAATAAAGATGGAGACTTGTCACTTAATCTTCAAATACATACCCAAGAGATCCAAATGTATAAGAGATCATAATGGTGAAGTCCTTGTGTTAGGAACAAAAAAGTGCGGATCTAATAGTATTCTTGTTGCGGAAGCTCTTGCTTTAAAAGAAGGTGTTTTAGCCGCTAAACAGTTAGGAATCTCAAAGTTAATTATGAAGGGTGATAATTTATGTGTTATTAACTCACTCCGTAGTACTTGGCAAATTCCTTGGGAAATCTCTAGTATTATCAAGGATGTGAAATTAGACCTTCATTTGTTCGATGAAGTGATAATTAAACATTGCTTTCATGAAGCCAACAAGGTTGCTGACTTCATGGCTTCTATTGGTCATTCATGTCCAACTCTTTCGAGATGGTTTGAAAGCCGGTGGCTTCAACTTACCTCACTCATTCTAAAGGATGAGATAGGTTGGTCCTACCCTAGATGATCAACCTAGTTTTCTTACCTTATCAAAAAAAAAAAAAGATTCAAATGTAAATAACTTGAGATGAACAAAGGAAATGGAAGAACAATAGAAGAAACCTTTGAATAATGGCGGAGAGTGGTCAATTCCCCAATACAAACCCAAGAATTCTTCAAGTACAAAGCTAGATCTAGGATTGTTTGAGAAATAATTGAGGAAAAATTAAAGTGAAATTATGGAAAGATTAAAGGCTAATTCTACTCTAATCTAGTCCTAAGAGGGTTTAATCTAATCTAAGAGGACTTAACCTCCACTAAGAGGGCTTAATCTCCTTTAAATACAAGAAGGGTATATATAGTAAGTAAGCTTTAGGGTTAATTATGGGCTTAAATGAAGGCTAGGCCCACCAAACACGACTAACTCCTTGCAAGTCCCTTGAGCAGGTCGTGCGTCCTGGAGCTGTGAAGAAACAATCCTAGAGCTTAGGTCGAGCGTCCTGGGAGTAGCACGCATGGGCTAAGGGTAGGGACGGCCGTCCTGATGTAGGGACGCACGTCCTGATGCTCAGCTCGAGCGGGCAGGTGCTAAGCTTGTCTTTTTTAGCTCGGATTGTAAAACGGACGTCATTTCCTCATCCGGACTCCTATTGGAGTGATTCAAAAGCCTAGACCACTTGATTTTTCGACGCCTTTTCATCTAGCATAGTTTCAGAGCCAAACAAGAAAGTCTTGATTTGGTTCCAAGCAATTTCCTCTTGTAACGGCTCCCTTCTCATCATCCTTGCCCAACAACTTGTGGGGATAGATTCTTGGGTCATGAGGATTGTCTTTCATTGCCCTAAAACTTTCTTTATTGAGCTACGGCCTTTAGTCTTGGTCTCCTATTCGATGCTTGGTCGTTGGATGCAATCAATTTAGCTCCGATTTACTCTGTTTAGGCAAAGTTGGTGCTCCTCTCCTACTAAGGACACCAATTCTCAGGATATGCACAATAGGAAACTAAAGACAAGAAACGGCCCTAATACACACTAAAAAGCATAGGAAAGAGGCTAGTTAGGGGACTAAATGTGCGTAAATACGAGTCACATCAACACAATTGCTACACCCTTTGATATCAACATAATCTCACCCAACCAAAGTAGCAATAATAGTTACCAGCTACCAAATACATGTGACTGTCCGGAAGCGAGGTTGTTTATGTAATGTAGTCAATAACATAGGCAATAGAAACATGCTACAAAGGTTCACAAAGGGGGTTGCAAAAGAGGATGGTCCTAAACCTAGAAGATATAAGAATAGGCCATTCTAAACATGTGAAGCTCCAAATAGAAAAAAACAATTGCCTTTCCTCATAGTACAACCGCCACAAACCCGATACACAAGAGGCATTAGAGACTAAATCACACTTATGCAATTTGATGTTACGCATACCACGATGAGAACTACACATAAATCCTAATACAATGAGACCGTTATGGTTGTTATCGACCTAGAAAGCTCTAAACCTCAGAATTATGTTGTTTACCGACAAATGGTCTAGTCTACTCAATAATTAACACTATGCCAAGTGCGGTCAAGGCTCATTCACCATATTTTTTTTCAATAAAAAGACAAAACTATGTACATGAGTTGCAAAATAGGATTCAATGAATGAAAGAAAGCAAATTATCATCATTTTATCCACCCATCACCAAGACTCAAAACTCGATAAAGGAAATAAAATGTTTTTGGATTTTTTTTAAATGCACTCAAAGTAAACACACAAAAGCAATAAGAAAAATACGAAAATAAAACACACAACAAAAACTAAACCTCTCCCTCAAACCCAGATGTCACAATGTCCTCAATGTGATGCTAACAGTACAACATCACACACAAATATACCACAAGTAATCCAAGGACACTACTAATCTATGACAAGGGAATTGAAAAACTTCTAACTAAATGCAATAAAAAGAAAGAAAAAAAGCAAAGAAACTACCAGTTACTTGTGCTTGTCTGGAACGCTCCCCAAAATCAGCTCCAAATCAGGGGAGTAGTGATCACCGTCACCACCAGTCATCTATATTCATACCCTCTATTGCTGACGAGCTCATCATCATCTCTATCTTCATAGTCATTCCCCTCCACCCATACACCTCTTTCCTCAACAACGCCGCCATTCGGGCGCCATCCATCATTAAGGGTTTCATTATACTCCTCTTCTCCCAACCATTGACCTCCTAGAGCACCATAAGTATGCCCATAATCAGGGCCCGATACCGAAGGATCAACCCCGTGCTCCGTGAATACATCATCATGACTAACATCACTCCGATAGAAAGTAGCCAAAGGACATGTAAGATGGAAGCCCATACACTCCATGTAGTGAAACATGTTGGGACCTATCATATCTTCATTTGTCTCTATATATGTCCGTCTTCAGTTTTCAAACGAGGTGAGTGTAACACTCCGAGCCAAACCTATGGTTGGGAGCGGTCACTCACGGTAGCCCGCCAGGCTGTGTACATGTCCCACAGATCAACACGGGTCCTTTCTTGCGCATTTGTCCTCACTCAAGCGCATCCCGGGAACCTTCCCAGGACGTCAACCATCCTATGACTACTTTACGCCAAACACATTTAACTGTGGAGTTCATTTTGCGTGGATAACAAGAAAATAAAGTGCACTTTGTTGGTATGAGTAGTACTTTTCAATCCCTTTAAGAACTAGTCAGATTTTAAGACTATCATTGGACCTCTGTAAGGGGGTACCCCACCCGAATAACGTATTCGGTTAACAAGGAGTATTTCACACCTCCTCACTTGAAGAGAGCAAAGTCCTTGTTCCACTTGGCAGCATTTGACCATAGTCAAGCCTCATGCTAGGTAGGTGACCCAGGTACTTCTGACCACAGGCTCACCACACGGTCACAGGGTTGCTTTGATTCCACTTGTAACACCCCGACCCAAACCTAGAGTTGAGAAATATCATTCACGGTCGATGGTCAGGCTGTGCACATGGCCCACAGATCAATATGGGTAATTTTCAACGCATTTTGTCCTCACTCATGCATATTCCGGGAACTAGGTCACCCATCCTTAGACTACTCTCAGCCAATCACACTTAATAGTTGAGTTCTTTTGCATGGATAACCAGAAAAGAAAGTGAATTTTATTGATATGAGTAGTACTTCCAATCTCTATAAGCACTAATCAAGTTTTAAGTCTATCAATGTACACTTCAAGACGGTACCCCACCAGAATAACGTCTTCATTTAACACGGAGTATTACAGTGAGTCATAGATAGAGGTAGGAGTGAGCACAAGTGTGAGCACCACCCCGAGGATACAAAATTCAATCGGGACATTGTAGGAAGGATGTTGCTGACCACCGAGAGTGGGAATGGGGGAGATGAAGAAACTCGGGAGGACTATCACCCTACCCTTTCTCACTTGGAACTTATACACCCCATTATTCTTCATCCACCAATCAAAGTCAAAACTCCTTCGCATAGTATTTATCATCAAGAAAAAGATACCACCTAGTCTTGGTAGGCACTTGTTCCCAATAGCCCATGCGAAATCGTCTACCTCAATATAAGATATTTTCCCTTTAGCAATCCTTTTAAAATAAAGGCAAACGAAACGAGGTCTATATAGGCGGAAAGGAAGCTCATATTAAACATTTAGATACGAACCAATGAGTAAGACTTCCATCTTGTTCATCTCATTCTTGTTGAACCGACCAAAAACAGTGTTCGCCGAGATACGGAATGCAATACGAATAACCGAGTGTTCAATGTTCTCAACAAGTATAGCAGTGTTATCTACTTGACTATCACGAGTAATGCATGACCAAAGCTTTGTAGGGGGGAAAAAGTGGATGGAGTTGTTCCAAGATCATCATCAGCATTAAAATCCAAAATTTCACAAATTCTAACAAAGGTAAATGAAAATCGATTGAAAATATTTGAATTGATAATTGATTGGACAATCGATATGAATAACCTGAATAATACCCGAACTAGACTCAATCTGAATCGAACAGAAACTGAATCGAATTCAATAATTACCTAATGATACCCGAACCTGAATATATCTGAACCGATAAGAACACCATCGATTGACCTGAATTAAAAGTATTTATTTTCTCATAATAAACTCAAATTTCAAGTGTTTGCCATTGATTTTTTATTTATTAATGATAGTATAAGATACATTTAAGCTACATTTTCTATCGTTAACTCAAGAAAATTATGAACCTAAACGGAACTGAACTGAAACTAATCTGATCTGAACCGTACTCGACTCGAAATAGTACAAACCGATTAAAGTGGTTAACTGAAATGAACCCGGTCGAAATCGAACCAAAATCGAAACTAAGGTCAACCTAGACCTGTCAAACGGGTCGGGCGGGCGGGTTACGGGTTCGGTCATTTCGGGTTCGGATAAAATACGGGTCGGGTTAGTTTCGGGTTTGTAAAATACGGGTTTATACGGGTTTCGGGTCGGTTAGGGTCAATTTCGGGTTTGTAAAGTACGGGTTCGGGCGGGTCGGGTTTATACGGATTTCGGGTCGGGATAGGGTCAAAACGGGTCTTAGGGACTCCTTTTTAAATAATTGTATAAATTATTATTTTTTCATCTCTTTTTTCGAGATTTTTTTGTATCATTTTATTTACTCTTAAATTCATGATCAATTTATCTTTTATTTTTCTATCTAGTAGTCTCCCTTTTTACATAACATATATAATATATTACTAGTTTCACACTCGTACGTTGCAACGGGGTAATTAACTTAATTATAATGTAAAACTTGTGCGTTGCAACTGGTACAATACTTGGAAGATTCAAAATATTTTGGTCTTATACCTAAATTCAATGATATTCTTATTTATAGTCATGAGATCATCCCACCTTATAATAATCTTTTGATGTGGGACAATTTAACTATTTAGATGTTGTATATTCATCACAATTACATAATTTTTCAATGTGGGACAATAATATACTTAGAAGTACACCATATTTTTCGCACCTAATTCGACATCAAACATTGTTTATTAATAAGCAAACACTCCCTCCAATCCGCTATTTTCTTCCCATTGTTTGTGGGCACGGGTATTAAGGAGATAAATAAAATAAGAGTAAAAGAGTTAGGTGGGGTTTGGTGATAGGAGAGACTGATGAATAATTAAGAGTTAAATAATGAATTGTGGGCCACAAACATTAAAGATGCTTATTTTCTTTAATTTTAGTTCTAACGACATGGTTTTTGTTAATTTTGTTAATTATATATTTTGATACATGGTATAGTAAGAATATTTTTTTTTGTCTAATATATGTAATATCTTAACTTTGTGCGAAATGTTGAACTGATAAGTTGTTATACAGTGCGTGACAAATAGTGAGTAGTGACTATATATCTGCTAATAATTTGATTAATAATCATGTGCTAAAACTATACTTTAAAACATATATAAGCATGCTTTATTTAATAGTTTGAAAGTTGGAATATTTTCATTTTAAATTAGTATAATTCGCTTTAAATACTAAACTTTAATAAAATTTCCCATCAACGGATCGAGTCGAGTCTTGACCCTAAATGTGCGGGTCATTATCGGGTCGGGTCATTTTCGGGTTCACATTTTTTCGGGTCGGGTTCGGCCGGGTTATTTTCGGGCGAGTTTTAGTCGGTTTTTCGGATCGAGTCATCTTTTGACAGGTCTAGATCAACCCGATTTAAATTGAACTTATTTAACCAATCTGAAACCGAACCGGCCGCACGTCTCATTGATCAGTTAGCACGTCTAGTGAGGATCAAAGAAATAAGGGTTACAACTTACAACCTTGCGTCGTTGACGAATCACGACTCTACGAACTGAAAACACAACACCACAAACGCAGTTTGACAGAGTAAAGAGAGATGGCATCCATGGATGTTGACGTAGCAATGGTTCCCGCCGACGAAGGTTCAAACCCTACTGGGCCATCTTCCTCCAAAAAAAACAAGCGCTTTGAGATCAAGAAGTGGAACGCTGTTTCTCTCTGGGCTTGGGGTTTCCTTCCTTTCTCTCTCTTTATTTTTTTCTGTAAACCCTAAACCCTAATTGTTCGGCTGATTGATCTTTTGTTTGTATGATGTTGACTTGCAGATATTGTGGTCGATAATTGTGCTATTTGTAGGAACCACATCATGGATCTTTGTAAGTAGACAACTTTCCAATTTTCTTGAAACCGCAAATTCTAGAATAAGACGGTCTCACACCGTAAGACGGTGAATAATTTGTGTATTGAAAGTGATTAATTTGAATTGTGTGTTTGATTAGGCATCGAGTGTCAAGCTAATCAGGCTAGTGCTACTAGCGAGGAGTGTACTGTTGCTTGGGGTATCATCTTCTCTTTTACGCTTCACATTTCTTTATACTTGATTTTTTGGTTCACTGAGTCGGACTATGTCAAATTGTTACTTACTGGTTTATATTGCAGTTTTTAGCCTACAATAACCTGATTTGAATTGTGTATTTAGTGTTGTTTTAGGGTTAATTGGATGAAAGTCAGTCTATTTACTATTTACTCCTCCATATTCGTATTGAACTAACAAAGTTGATGTATGTTAGACACCTTGTCATTGCTAACGATATTAGGGTCGTACTTGGTGAGATTGTGTTCAGGACAAGGTCTTCAAAGCAACCTTGCTGATAGTGGGTATTTGTTTTGGATATTATCGTTCCTAGAAATTGTATTATTGTGAATATGGGTGATTTTTTGGATGTACTCCCATAATTTAACTATCTGTGGATTCGTTGCAATTTGGTAGGGCTCTAGTTTTGTAATGTGTTAGATTAATGGCAGTGGGAGAGATGTTCTCTTGATATTAGGAAGCTCTTCCCCCTAGTTATTCAAGGATTGGGGAGTATATAAGGTATCAGAAAGAGTACAAGAGTTGTAATAATTTGATTGCTCTTGTTGCTGTTTTGAGACGAATGAAAAGTCGGATCCTGTTGAGGTTAAGTCTTAGAGAAGGTAGGGTAGGAAATGTCATATGTGCTGGCTCTTGTGTGGGGCCAGTCATGATTTGTTGGATCGGGTGGCTGGGGGAAGATATCAGAATCTTCACCGGTTTTAGTATAGTCTATTACTTAGTCGTTGAGCAAACTGATGTAAAAGATTATACAATTATTGGTATTTAGGTACTTAGCTGTTGAATCTATCGGAGTTGTTTTTGCAAAACTGGATGAGGGTGGAGTAAAGGTAGTGTACACGCAGTTTTATTGGTTGTTCCAGTAGAGCCGTGGGTTAGCATCGGTCCACAATGGCCAGTAGAGTGCTGTAAAAGCCCAATTCATATTGAAAATACCTAATGGTTCACAAACACCTTAGGGTAGCATTTGATTCTCGTATTCATCTTGCGTATCATAGTGTATGAAAAGTTATACGCTGTATGATATTTATGACAATGAAGTTTGATATATAGTGAGCGACTGTTTTGAGTTTGTTGGATTCGGATAAGTGCAGTATCATTTTTGCTATTCTTTTGCTTATTATATGGTGATATCCTACTTTTTCCAGGATAAGATAAGAAATTTAATGAACTTAAAAAATCCAATTAAGAGCTTCCTCTTAAGTTACACCTTTTTGCGTCTTCCTGATGACCAATTCTTCCTACGTTTCATCTGATTGTATACGTATTCCATTTTGAACTGTTCCATTTCATTGTATAGTTTCTATTTTTGGACGAGTTTGAGCTCTAGAAAGACCGTATTGCCCTTACTTTTTAATTACCCAACACATCTAGTACGTCAGCCCCATTTTCTATGTCAGTCACCTTCATCTTCTCCACCTCACCTCTACTACCACAAAGCCCCCACCTCTCCTCAGCACCACCCAAAACCCACCTCTAGCATCACTCCAACTTAACTTCCACCACTTTCAACGCCCTCCACTCCGACCCCCTCCACTACTTTTGTCGTCATCCATCCTCAGCCCACCTCCACTTCCGTCTCCCTTTGCCCAGTGCTACCTCTCTCCCACTCTCCCATGACAGTGCTACCGCCACCCTCCTCCTTCAAGGACCTCTCGTGCCACTCTCCGCCTCCTTGACATCGTCTCCTACCACAGCGCTAACTAATCTATCCCCCCTGTCACCGTTTATCTACATCGCCACCCTCAATAGCTTCTCCTTCCACCCCGGACATTGGCCAAGCGAGAAGTGGTTTACTCTCTCATTGACATCTGGTTGGGGTACCAGCACCTGATGTGGGTGGGCAATGACCGAATCTGGTTGCTGTGGTACGGAGAAGTGTCGGGGTGGCAGTGATGGTGGGTTCATTGGGGGGTGCTTTGTTGGGATAAGTAGTGTAAGATGAGGTTACCGGATTCTCGCATTCCCTAGCGAATTGTGAATCCACCTGATCAACTTTATCATGGCTCGTGTTTTACCATCTATATACCAGACACTTTAGTAAGAGTGTATTGCGTATTGATGTGGCCTTTACATATTGAAGTAGGCAATCCAGATTTGAGCAAGTCCGTTTAATTTAAAACTTTCACTCTCATTAGTTTCTTGAATTTAATAATGGGATTTTGTATGAGGTGTGCCAACTAAAAATGGGAAGTAGATCAAGAAATGGAGTGACTAACATTTTTCCAAATCCATTTTCATGTCAGTGAAGTTTCGTAATTTTGTATCCATTAAATAAGGCACCATTATGTCATGCACACAAAAATGATGTTGGATGGCCATTACTTGTTTTATATGATTCAGTTGATAATATTTAAGGACACTTCGCCGATTAATAAGTTAATTTCTTTATCTTTGGCCTTTAATTGGTAATGTAGATACTAGAAGTATACAATTCAAATGAGCCATATTCACTGGCCTATAGTAGTTGTACCTAGGTAATTGCTTTAGCTCATGTTTTTTTTTTTGCTGGAAACTTGAGCTCCTTTGGTGTACTATCTTTTTTGGTGAAATTGGAAATTTATTGCTGTAGTTTCAGCACAAGTTGATTGATGTAAGTACTTGCTGGATCTCTGGGTGGTTTATAGGGAGAAAAATGGATTCTGCCATCACTTTATCACCCTCCAATCTGCATTTGCAAAGATGCCTTCCCCATCCACATGCCTCCGTCAAAACAAGGTCTTAATGCTTTTTTGGTCCTAGCATATGTACAGTGTTCAAAGACTTAGGGGTGCTCTTAGAAGTGAACTATCTTTTTCTAATTTTTTATGTTAGGCTGATTTAGACATCACAATCTCTTCACAGGTTTTAGAGGTGCTCTGTTAGCTTGTGTTCGTGACAATTCTTTTGAATTTGATTTCACCTTGAATAGCATTATGGTCGCATCTGAGAGTATTCTTTTCTCACAAATGCGAAATGCCTAATCTTGTATCAGTGCTTTCCCCATTTAGTGCACACCTCACTTTCTTGAGAGGATGGTTAAATGTATCAGTTCAATAATTTTTTGAATCGTTGACTTACAATCAAGACTTAGAATTCGAGGTCCAATGAAGTTTGCTGTGTCGATTCATGATTTTTATTTGTATACTATGTCATGATTGTCAGCTGAGAGCTTGTGAGTTGTGAGGATAGAAATAATTGTCTTCGCTGCAAATAAGAGTTATTAGAGTCAATATTAATCTGAAGTCAAAATGCGCTCTGATTTCTGAATTTTTAGCGTAATCTGTTGTTCTAGTTCTTTAGCAGTATAGGTAATATTGCCAAATTGGTGGTAACAATTTCAAGTTAGCATTGAATTTATCTGCACAATTTGAGTTCTGTTGGTAAAAGATTAAAAGCTATTTGTACTCTCACTTGGGTCATATTGAGCACATACATGGAGCAGATTGTGGGCTGTGCAAATACTTATATGAGACGGTATTACATGTGAAATCAACCATTAATCTTAAATTACGAATACTTAATTATTTTAGATGGTTTCACCGATTCCTGCCTCATGCAAGATTTACTATGAACTGAAGTTACCTTCTACACACATTTGGCATACCTGTGTTGCCAATTCTCACTTTTATGAAACGGGTTTTGCAGGAGTCTGCAATCATGCATTTCACTTTCACTGCATCAGCCGATGGCTCAAGACCCGTCAAGTGTGCCCACTAGGTTTGCCCACATACCTTTGCTTCCTAATTTTTATCCTTGTTTGCTTAGTTTGTTGGCAAATACCTGATTGTCTGAATCTTTGTTTTGTGATTGATGTAGATAACAGTGAATGGGAGTTTCAGAAGTATGGCCACTAGAGCTTTTCAACAGTTTGATTGCTTGAAACTTGAAATCATCGTTATGGCAGATTATCGTCTAAACAATTACTGGCAATTTGGAACATCTAATGTCTATAAGTCTATAACTCCGTTCTGATAGGTGCTAATTGTTGGGTGATTTTGACAAAACTTGATTGTTGATGGGATATCCTTCATATAACGTTTTATATTTTAGGACGATTGAAATGCAAAGGCTTACAGGTGTCTGCTATGGGACAGAGTACTACGTATTTTGGATCTGTTTGGGAGCTTTCCAAAACAAATGTCCCATTTGTTACCTCCTTGCTTATATGTTTATCTTATTCCCTTTAAACCAAGGGTCTTGAAAATTAAAAAAAATGATTAATGTATCTGAAAATTAAAAAAAATGTCCCATTTATACTGGGCGTCGCTAATTAACCGATTTAACGACTAAATTAACAATTTATACTCCTAAATGCACTCTACTCCAATTAATAAAGTAATATAGTGCAAGGGTCGAACCCAAGAGAAGGAGATAAAGACTAAAGGCTCAATTTAAAACACTAATTAAGACTCTAACTAAAAACTAGGGGTGAGCAAATTTAGGTCCGGACCGGACCATTTGGTCTGGACAAACCCGGACTTAATTATTTTGGTCCGGTCTTTGGTCCTCATTTTTTCAAGGTTTGGTCTTCGGTCCGGTCCGGTCCAAGACCTGTTAATTTAGGTCCGGACCGAATGGACCAAATTTCATGTTTTTAATGACGCAACATTAAAATATTATGAATCAAATTAACATTTTATCTTCAAAAGACATTATAAATTAGTATTGTCAATGATTTTCATAAAAAGAGTCGTCTAATTATTTAAATGCATTTTATTTAGCGGAATTAAAATGTAATTATTGTATACGAAATAGTGAAAAAACTAATTTTAGGTCCATTTTGGTCCAAGATCGGACCGGACCAAATATTTCGTGTTTGGTCCGGTCCAAGACCGAAAGTTTTAGGTCCGGTGTTCGGTCCACTACATTTTTATTTTCGGTCTTTGGTCCTGTAACACTACGGATTTTCTTTGGTGACTACTCGACCGAGTAGAGCCTACTCGGCCGAGTAGTGCTGTTGTCGTGTGTTGTTTTGGTTCTGCCGAGGAATACTCGGCCGAGTATAGTGAATACTCGACCCAGTAGAGGATACTCGGCCGAGTATACACTTACTCGACCGAGTATCCGGTCTGGCGGAGTGTTATTTCGACGGTTTGATTAGGGAATGTTTAGGGTATTTTATATTCCGCGTCAGTTTCTAAACATCATTTTCAAAGTTTTATCATTTCTACGTTACCCTAATTACACCCTAGTCATCCCCTAATATTTCCCTTAACATTCCGTAGCATCGTCGTGTGGGTAATCTTCGTGACTCTTGCGTATAAGTTCTCGTTGCACTGTTGGTAAGTTCTATCTTTATGCTATTTGTACTCTTTGGGCTTACTGTATATGTAACACCCCGTATTTTATTAAGTTGGATAAAATTCTTTTAATTGCTATTTTGAATTTAATTACATCATTTAACGATTTATATATATATGCTTAGCTAATTAATTAATTTCATCATAATTCGATACGTTAATTTTAATAATCATTAATAAGTTTATTTAAAGTTATTTCGAGTTTATTGAAATTAGTTCGAGTTTATTTATTTAATAATTTCCGTTTCTTTACGAGTCCTTATGAAAGTTGTTTTAAGTGAACCCGAGATGGATTTTGGGAACAAAACCGTCCAATTAGCTATTTTGAGCTTATTTCACTAAATTAGCAATTTTTTTATTAATATCCGTTAGTTTCGTAAAAATCGCTAATAATTCCGTTTCAAGCCGATTTCTTATTATTTACGTTAACTAGCTGAGTTTATTTTATTTTCACTCATTAAATTTATTTATTATTGATTTTGTTTCATTTATGAGACTCTTTCTTAAACCGGTTAAATTTAACTCGAAACGGTTTTAATAACTATCGAAATTTCTTAACGACGAAGAAACGTACGTATAATAAATAGCAGGCTGGCAGGCTGCTGCCTCATTTTCATTTTTCCTCACGTCTTCTCCTTTCTTCTACTTCCTTCTTTGTTCTTCTTTTTCACGTTTCATTTTTTTTTTCTTTCGTAAAATCGATTGTCGGTCGTCCGTTTCTTATCCGTTTTCGACGATTTTCGTTCCATAGCATTCCTCTCGTCGTTTCCGTCAATCCGTTGTAAGTAAAATTCATTTTCGTCATGTATTTTTACAAACCCATTTATATTTTCAGCTTTATTTATTATAAGACGGTTGTAGATGCTGACCTCTAGGGATCATTTGGGATGCTAGCTAGTAAGTGGTATATTTAAGACGGTGTATGCTGACATGTATGGATTGTTTTGGGTGATAATTGGTGTGTTTTATAGTTGAGACGGTGTATACTGACATGTAGGGATTGTTTTGGACTAATTTGGACTCTGTGTTGGGGCGATTTTTGTAGTCTTTAGGGTTTGTTTTTGAGTTGCTTTATACTTGAGGATTTTCGCTCTGATACCTACTGTGACACCCTCATACTCGGCCTAACCACCAACTACACATGGCCTCAAACTCGTGACTTAGCTAGGCCACGGCCATCAAACTCGCCTAAAAGCAAGCCATAAGGAGTCCGACACGACCACCACCCGACTACCCATAGCCACCCTTCACCCTACTTCATAACCTGACCCAAAAATCAGTCCAAAACAGAACCCAAAAGATGCCTAAGTTCGACCCCAACTCCAGTCCTCAAATGCAAAGTGAAAACCCACGATGACAGCTCTCGTCCCTGCCCAAAACAGAGTACCAATCGTCCCCTTAAGACTCCATTCTCGCGCCTAAAAACAGTCCATGCTGACTTAGTCAGTTGGTATCAGAGCATATTTGCTCCCGACGCACGTTTGTGCACCCCAATATAAATAACTTGACCTTAAAATAATAAACTTGAGAGATGGGTAAGATGGGTAAACTTAGGACCTTATGTTGTAGTCTCTTTGTGTTTGCTCTTTGTTAGGTACTAACCTGTTTGTTGATTGTCATTTAATAATTGTTGCGTTCTTGGATCAATGACCGTGAGCTTATCTATAGATAATGGAGTTATTACCCTTATTATAAAAAAAAAATTTGAACTAAAGGTTTTGAAAATATTTTAATGTTTTTCACTGGTTTTAACGTCAATTAGTGTTAAAGCTTGTTATTGGAGACGTCTGATAATTAGTTTTATCATTTGTTGGCGTAAAAATGTATTTTTATGTCTTTGAATTGGAATATTGATGTTCTTGAGTGATCGCCAAGAGTATCTCCGTTCCATTGAAAGGACACTTATATTTTAAGAAGATCCGTTTAGTGCCTATTGCTGAGGATTGAAGATTTGTTCAACCTTTGAAGAATGCTTCTACTTCCTTGAAGATGTTTCTCGTTCTTTTTGTATCTCGCCTTATTCTTAATCTCTTGGTGCTTATCCTCCTTCTAAACTCCCTTCAGTTTTACTTTAAAAGCTACGCTTGTACTCCTAACTTGTCCTTTGTTCTTTGCTTATCCTCCCTTAACGCCATTAGATAGTACTCTTTCTTGTGAGGAATGTTGACCTTGGTTGGAAAATTCGACTTTTGAGGAGATTGTTTGTGTTTGACCCTTAACCCTGATTTTGAGAGGATGTGATGTTAGAAAGACTTAGGTAAGGTGATGAGACATACTTAGTGATTCTTATACCTAGTTCCTTGACAAAGTAAGTATAATCGATTGGTGGATTCTTTGTGTTAGGAATGAATTGCCTATGTGATTAAAGTTATAGAACTTGGCTTTGTTGTTTATGTTTGGGATTTGAAAGCTTAGTAGGTTGAGCGTCGTCGCCTTAGGAGTAAACATGAGATAAGTTTAGAATATGAATTTGGAAGAAAACCCATTTTTAGATGTTAACAATCCCGTATAGTTTGGGAATGTGATTTGGTGTTAGTTGTTCCTTGAGAACTTTGTTGAGAAGTCTTTGTCAATTCATTCTTTGGTTTTTAAAACATTGAGGTTGTGTCGAGTGCTTGAGATAAAGAGATGCTTTTATACTTGAGTGGTAGATTTGCTTTAGGGAAATCCTAATATGTGATAAGATAGGTGGAAGAAGTATCTAACCGATTTATCACCCTTTAAACCAGCGTTTATTTTACCTTGACCCTTGTTTGGGATTTGGTCGTTTTGTCATGAAGGTACAATACCATAATAGGCGTGACCTTGTTAGAAAGAACCTTAAGTTTTAGGAAGCGTATGGATTAAGCCTTAAAATCCTCTTTCATACCATTAATCGTTTTCCTCCCTTTCGTTCATACCTTGGTTGGATTTGATTCTTAAGTATAAAAGTTTACTCGTTATTTCCTTGTCTTGAATACCTTCCTAATTCTAATATCTCTTACTGGTTGGTAACTAGTTATCTTTATGATTCGACTCTTTTAGTCTCACATCTTGACATGTTCATATATTCCTTTTTAAATTTCCTATCATTTCCTGACCTGGTTATTACCCTTTGTTTCCTTAGTGGAGTGATGACATTGTTGTTTGAGATTTGAGTATCTGGCGTTTCCTTGTTGTCTAATTTCCCTTTCTCCTTGATCATAAGCGTTACCGTTCATACCTCATTTCCTCGCTTCATCTTGCTCCTCCTTTAAGTTTGACACTCGTATCTTGTGAAACTCTATCTTTGACATCCTTGTAATTTTGACTTCAATTTCTACCCTATGAAATTCATTATAGCTCTTTTGGTTGGTTAAGTTTGAGCTCTCTTAACATACTTTGTTTTTATGCTATCTAAGTTACTTTCCTTTTTGTACAACTTCTAAACTTTCAAGCTACCAGTTTCGATTCATTCTTAAAAGTTTATGTCACTTCTGCAAACTTTACCTATTTTAAAGGTTTGAAAATGAAAATTTAATTTAGTTCCCATTTTGATCTTTGAGCATCGACTCCTTTATCCTAAATTTTGATTGTTAAACCCGAGTTGCTTTTAAATTTTGTTCAAATTCTAACTAACTTTGATTTGTTTATGAATCTTTGTCAAAATTTAATGTTATATTTTCACGAACTTGACTCCTTTTTGAGTTTAACCATGAATCCCTTAATTTTCATTTGGCTTTTGCGAAAGAAAAATTTGAATGGATTGCCATTTTCATTTGGTTTTAACGTTGATGGGATGTTAGGACTCGTTATTATAGGCGTCTAATAACTTGCCCTGCGCTTATCGGCGAATGATTTTTATTTTAAATCTGTCTTTGACATGGAAAGTTAGCGCTCTTGTGTGCACGACAAGGGCAATTTCGTTCCATGAATGAGACTTATACTTTTGAAAACTTTTCATTAATGTTTCCGAAAGTATTTTGATTTTCGATTTATACAAATAATTTGCTTTTTGACCTTATCTTTGATTTGGAATGTGATGTTCTTGAATGCGCAACGAGAACACTTCCGTTCCTCTGATGAGAGTCTGGTTCTGTCGGAAAATTTTAATTGAAGTTCTTGAAAGAATTTTGATTCTTACGATAAGTGACCTTTTAAATGTTTTGGTTACCGATTCCAATTTCAGTTTTATTTTTATAACCTTTCATTTATACTTTCAAGTTTCGAGGACGAAACTTTTTAAAAGATGGGGTGATTGTAACATCCCGTATTTTATTAAGTTGGATAAAATTCTTTTAATGGCTATTTTGAATTTAATTACATCATTTAACGATTTATATATATATGCTTAGCTAATTAATTAATTTCATCATAATTCGATACGTTAATTTTAATAATCATTAATAAGTTTATTTAAAGTTATTTCGAGTTTATTGAAATTAGTTCGAGTTTATTTATTTAATAATTTCCGTTTCTTTACGAGTCCTTATGAAAGTTGTTTTAAGTGAACCCGAGATGGATTTTGGGAACAAAACCGTCCAATTAGCTATTTTGAGCTTATTTCACTAAATTAGCAATTTTTTTATTAATATCCGTTAGTTTCGTAAAAATCGCTAATAATTCCGTTTCAAGCCGATTTCTTATTATTTACGTTAACTAGCTGAGTTTATTTTATTTTCACTCATTAAATTTATTTATTATTGATTTTGTTTCATTTATGAGACTCTTTCTTAAACCGGTTAAATTTAACTCGAAACGGTTTTAATAACTATCGAAGTTTCTTAACGACGAAGAAACGTACGTATAATAAATAGCAGGCTGGCAGGCTGCTGCCTCATTTTCATTTTTCCTCACGTCTTCTCCTTTCTTCTACTTCCTTCTTTGTTCTTCTTTTTCACGTTTCATTTTTTTTTTTCTTTCGTAAAATCGATTGTCGGTCGTCCGTTTCTTATCCGTTTTCGACGATTTTCGTTCCATAGCATTCCTCTCGTCGTTTCCGTCAATCCGTTGTAAGTAAAATTCATTTTCGTCATGTATTTTTACAAACCCATTTATATTTTCAGCTTTATTTATTATAAGACGGTTGTAGATGCTGACCTCTAGGGATCATTTGGGATGCTAGCTAGTAAGTGGTATATTTAAGACGGTGTATGCTGACATGTATGGATTGTTTTGGGTGATAATTGGTGTGTTTTATAGTTGAGACGGTGTATACTGACATGTAGGGATTGTTTTGGACTAATTTGGACTCTGTGTTGGGGCGATTTTTGTAGTCTTTAGGGTTTGTTTTTGAGTTGCTTTATACTTGAGGATTTCCGCTCTGATACCAACTGTGACACCCTCATACTCGGCCTAACCACCAACTACACATGGCCTCAAACTCGTGACTTAGCTAGGCCACTGCCTAGGCCACGACCATCAAACTCGCCTAAAAGCAAGCCATAAGGAGTCCGACACGACCACCACCCGACTACCCATAGCCACCCTTCACCCTACTTCATAACCTGACCCAAAAATCAGTCCAAAACAGAACCCAAAAGATGCCTAAGTTCGACCCCAACTCCAGTCCTCAAATGCAAAGTGAAAACCCACGATGACAGCTCTCGTCCCTGCCCAAAACAGAGTACCAATCGTCCCCTTAAGACTCCATTCTCGCGCCTAAAAACAGTCCATGCTGACTTAGTTGGCTCAGCTAGGACTGTTTTTAGGCGCGAGAATGGAGTCTTAAGGGGACGATTGGTACTCTGTTTTGGGTAGGGACGAGAGCTGTCATCGTGGGTTTTCACTTTGCATTTGAGGACTGGAGTTGGGGTCGAACTTAGGCATCTTTTGGGTTCTGTTTTGGACTGATTTTTGGGTCAGGTTATGAAGTAGGGTGAAGGGTGGCTATGGGTAGTCGGGTGGTGGTCGTGTCGGACTCCTTATGGCTTGCTTTTAGGCGAGTTTGATGGCCGTGGCCTAGGCAGTGGCCTAGCTAAGTCACGAGTTCGAGGCCATGTGTAGTTGGTGGTTAGGCCGAGTATGAGGGTGTCACAGTATATATATATATATATATGGAAATGGGATTATGGGAATTGTGCAATGTGTAATTGTGTTACATGATTATTGTATAGGAGAAGACTTCGTAGAGGAGCCTTTTTGATTGTCCGTGTTGCATACTACTGTTGGTTGCTAAGGTAGGGTTTCCCTACTCAGTTTACTGTTCATTGTTAAGACATGTTGTTGTGAGATTATTGTTATCTGTTGATCATCGGAGTATGGAGATTGTTGTGACGATGTTGGTATGAGGGTGTTGAGACGGCTGTGATGTTGTATGATTGTGATTGTGGTGGAGTCACTTGCGGGAGTGGCTTCACACCCTAGTTCGCCCTCGGTGGAACCCGCCACGGGAGGGGATGTGCACATTAAGGGACAGGGATTGTTTGTCGCTCATTGAGGAGGTGGACTAGGTGGGATCGGCTGCGGTCACCCACTGGCGGCGAGGATTACCTGTTGCGATGGGTAATCTGGCAGGGCTACACACTTTGGTGTGTAGTCGGTTACAGTATGTGAACAAAGATTAGAATTGGAAGATGATCAGTTGACTACGTCGTTTGTCTGTCTTATATTGTTTGAGTAATACTGACCCCGTTGTTGTTTGTGGAATCTGCGGTGATCCATTCGGGGATGGTGAGCAGGCTTGACAGGTATTGCTAGTGATGGGCTTGGGACAATCATGGGAGTGTGTCATCACCAGTCATAGCATCACCGTCCGAGTCTTAGCTTTGATTTCTTTAGTTGTCAGACATCGCAGTTGTATTTGTTTGGATTAGTTTTGGATTTGGTTGATGTAAACTTTACACTTTACCGTACTTTAATAAATGTGCTCAGTTCAGACGCTCTTTGATATGTACTAACCTCGGGCAACCGAGATGGTAACACACTTTCATGGTAGGGTGGTCCTGGTAAGGCACCTTGGTATGAGGAGGTGTTACAAAGTGGTATCAGAGCCGAAGATTCCGGCACCTAAAACAAATGAATCTAATGAACCTAGGGAGTCTAAATAAAATGAACCCGAGGAGTGTTGTTTGGAGCTACCGCAAAGACTCGGGAGACGTCCCGGAGTCGCAAATTGGCCCTCACCAACTCGAGCCGGTAACATGGGGAAGTGTGATGAGAGTTAGGTTTTGTATGTACATGTATGTGAAGATGCATGTTGGTAAAAGTTGATAGTTGAAAGTATGTGTGTTGAAGTTCGTAAGTGTGGTGATGGGAGGAATGGTGGATGTGACGGGTTTGTGAATGTTTGTCATGTTGGATTTAGCATATGCATGAATTGTATGCTGATATGATTATAATGTGGCATTAAAGTTCTTGATATATGAATTGTATGCTGATATGATTATAACATGGCATTTAAGTCCTTAATATTATGTGTTTGCTGCGGGAATAGTGAGAATGATAGGGGAACTTTATTCTGTATACCCGTTTATAGTGTAACTCGGCCGAGCAGGGCAGGTACTCGACCGAGTATGGAGTACTCGACCGAGTAACCAAGCACTCGACCGAGTGTTGTTTGATGGAAAGTAGCAATCGCTACTGTATGTGATAACTCGACCGAGTATGTAAGTATACTCGACCGAGTAGTGTCTACTCGGCCGAGTGTTGTTTTACTCGACCGAGTGTTGTTTCTGGATTTTTGACGTTTGCTCCTGGAGTCGATACTCGACCGAGTATCTGGGGGGATACTCGACCGAGTAGTCTTTACTCGACCGAGTATGGTGTATACTCGGCCGAGTGTTCTTATGGCGGAAGATCGTTATATTTTGAGCCGTAGGCTTTTGTGCTTACGTTTCCTTATTTCTTATCAGCTCAAAATGCCGCCCAAAAGAACTCCTGCGCAGATCCAAGCTTCTGAGATGAATCTTGATGAGGTTGATCGTATGATTGAGCAACAAGAGGCTCTCCTTGAAGCTCTCAAAAATGTGGGAAAGGGGAACGAGAAGTCGATGGATGCTGCTTAGCTCAGCATCATCATTGCTCGCTTCAACCCTCCCACATATGATGGGGTAGGTGAACCAAAGCTACTCGAAAAGTGGCACCGTGAGATTGAAGCTCTCATGGAAATGGTTAAGTGCCCCGAAGACATCATCGTCGAGCAGGTAGTGTACTACCTGAGAGGTGAAGCTGCAGTTTGGTGGCAAAACGTTAAGGAAGATGCTAGAGCTTTTTATCAAGCCGAGGGAGCTATTCCTTGGTCTGGGTTGAAGAGTGCTATGAGAGAACAGTTTGTGCCGGAGCATATCCGACACAAGATGAGATCCGACTTTGATTCCTTCACCATGACCGAGGAGATGACAGTCACTGACTACTATCATCGGTTCTTGGAGTTATCTCGTTATGTTGAGGACATGCAGCTAGGACAGAGAGGTTTGGCTCTCCGTTTTGAGAGGGGTTTATCTGCTAAGATCGTGAGTCGTATGCCAGCCGGGGTTGCTACTGACCTCAAGGAAGTGTACCTGAGAGCGGGTCAAGCTGAGAGAATGGTAGATCTCTCAAGAGAGATCGATGAGAGGACTGCTGCAGAAAAGAGGAAGGCTGATGGTGGAAACAACAGTCAGCCGACCAACAAGAAAGGGAACTTCAACCATGCTAAGGCTTTTTCTGGTGGAGCTGGTTTTTCGGGAGGATCTCGTGGCTGGGGAAAGAATGGGGGTCGGGCTGTGAGTGACAACTCCAACCTTACTTGCTTCAACTGTGGTGGTGTAGGCCACCGAAGACGGGAATGCACGAGCTATAAGCCCGACACTGGTTCAGGAGCTCGGCCAGGGAACTTTTCTCAGGGGCCAACTCAGAGTTTTGCTAGTAATCGACCGGGAGGTTCATGGGGCAACAGAGGTGGACAGGGAAACCAGGGCGGTTACAACCGAGGTGGTGGTGGATCTTATCAGCGCCAGAACAACAGCACCACCCAGGATTCGGCAGCCAAGCCAAGTACCTCTAATGCTTCAGTTCAGGGTGGAGGACAGAAAAACAGTGGAAAGCTTTTCATGATGGACAAGCAGGAAGCACAGGATGATGCTCATGTAGTTACCGGTACCTTTCTTGTTCATAATGTACCGTCCTTTGTTTTGTTTGATTCCGGGGCTACACATTCTTTTGTGTCTAAGAGTCATGCTGTGTCTATGGGTTTGGGGAAGTTTGAGGTTGTAAAAGATGATGTGTTCATACCTTCAGGGGAGTCCGTGTCGTGTCTCAAGTTATATAAGGGAATATCCATGGTAGTTGGAGGGGTAGAATTACCAGTAGACCTGTTAGAGTTTCCTATGGATGGGTTCGAGGTGATTGTCGGGATGGATTGGCTAGGTAAGTATGATGCCAGGATAGATTGTCGACAAAAGAGAGTGTCTTTAAAGGGTCCCAAGGGTGTTAGGGTGTCCTATAGAGGGTTTGTGGTAAAGCCTAAGTGTAGGTTCATAGCTGTGATGACTTTAAAGTCATGTTTGAGGAAGAAGTGTCCTTTGATTCTCTCATCATGTGAGAGACCACCGAGTAGAGCCGCCGACGCCTTCGAGATATCCGTGGTGAGAGAGTTCGAAGATGTTTTTCTGGAGGAGATACCGAGTTTGCCTCCCAAGCGGGATGTTGATTTCAGCGTGGAGCTTAAGCCGGGAACGGGTCCTATTTCTAAAGCACCTTACCGTATGGCACCTAAAGAGTTGGCAGAGTTGAAAAAGCAGATACATGAGTTGCTAGGCAAGGGTTACATCAGGCCTAGTGTGTCACCGTGGGGAGCTCCAGTTCTTTTTGTAAAGAAGAAAGATGGGAGTATGAGACTGTGCATTGATTACAGAGAGCTCAATCGGGTCACTGTGAAGAACAAGTATCCGTTCTTGAGAATTGATGACTGTTTGATCGATTAAGTGGAGCAGGTGTGTTTTCCAAGATTGATCTGAGGTCGGGGTATCACCAGTTGAGGATAGCAGATGAGGATATTCCTAAAACAGCGTTCCGATCTCGATATGGTCATTACGAGGACGTGGTGATGCCTTTTGGGTTGACCAATGCGCCAGCAGCTTTTATGGATTTGATGAATCGGATCTTTACACCGTTTTTGGATAGATTTGTGGTTGTTTTCATCGACGATATCTTAGTCTATTCTAAGACTAAGGAAGAGCATGAGGAGCACTTGAGGATAGTCCTGCAGACCTTGAGAGAAAATCAGCTTTATGCCAAGCTATCCAAGTGTGAGTTCTGGTTAGAGGAAGTGGCTTTTCTGGGCCATGTAATATCTAAGAAGGGGGTATCTGTGGATCCTAGTAAGATTGAGGCCGTTACCAAGTGGGAATCGCCGAAGAATGTTGCTGAGATTCGGAGTTTCTTAGGCCTTGCCGGCTACTACAGGAGATTTGTGAAAGATTTCTCTACCATAGCGCGGCCTATGACATCCTTGATGAGGAAGGAAGTCAGATTTGTTTGGGATGAGAGTTGTGAGACGGCGTTTCAGACCTTAAAAGAACGTTTGACCACAGCTCCTATCCTAGCCTTGCCAGAGGGTTGTGAGAACTTTGAGGTATATACCGACGCTTCAAAGAATGGTCTTGGTTGTGTTTTGATGCAGGGAGGGAAAGTCATAGCCTATGCTTCGAGGCAGCTGAAGCAATATGAGGAGAAATACCCTACTCATGATCTGGAGCTGGGTGCAGTTGTGTTCGCTCTTAAGATTTGGAGACACTACCTGTATGGAGCAACTTTTAAGGTGTTCTCTGATCATAAGAGTCTAAAGTATATCTACACTCAGAAGGAGCTTAACATGCGACAGAGACGGTGGATGGAGCTGATTGGAGATTATGATATGGAGATCATCTATCACGAGGGTAAGGCTAATGTTGTTGCAGATGCACTGAGTAGGAAGAGCGTTCATTCGCTATGTACAGCTATGTCCTTGCTGAAGTTGAGGGATGAGATGTCTAGTTTGGGGATCTTTATGATTCGAGAGGGGGATACCATCGGGGATTTGACGATCGAGCCGTTTGTATGAGAACATCAAAAGTAAGCAAGAGCTTGATCCTAAAATTCAGGAGTGGAAGTCAAAGGTAGAGAGTGGAACGGCTTCCAGGTTTTCTATCCATCCAGATGGGAGTGTTCGTTTTGATGGGAGATGGTGTGTTCCTGAGGATGCAGAGTTGCGGAGAGTGATCTTGACGGAGGCTCATTGCACTCCCTATTCAGATTCACCCGGTGGTGACAAGCTTTATAGAGACCTTAAGAAGACTTTTTGGTGGCCAAACATAAAGAGAGATGTAGCTGAGTTTGTGGCCAGATGTTTGACCTGTCAAAAGGTCAAGGGTGAACAAAGGAGACCACAAGGTAAGATTCAGTCTTTGAAAGTACCCGAGTGGAAGTGGGAGTCGATCTCCATGGACTTCATTGTGGGGTTACCTAGGTCACAACAAGGTAACAACATGATTTGGGTGATTGTTGATCGGTTAACCAAGTCAGCCCATTTCGTTCCCATGAAAGATACTTGGTCTAAGATGCAGCTGGCATTGGGTTACAGGAGGCATGTGGTTCGGTTACATGGTATACCTAAAGATATCGTTTCTGATCGTGATGCGAGGTTCATATCCAAGTTTTGGCAAGAGCTGCAAGAGTTGATGGGTACGACTTTAAAGATGAGTACAACCTTTCATCCGGCAACCGATGGTCAGACAGAACGGACCATCAAGACCTTAGAAGACATGCTGAGGGCATGTGTTATGGACTTTGGGGGCAGTTGGGAAGACAGGCTTGATCTGATCGAGTTTTCATACAATAACAGTTATCATACAAGCATTAGGATGGCACCTTTTGAAGCTTTGTATGGCCGGAAATGCCGAAGTCCAGTTTGTTGGGATGATAGTTCCGAGACGGTGGTTTTAGGGCCACGGCTGGTTCAAGATATGGTTGAGCAAATCCAGTTAATTCGGCAAAAGATGAGAGCAGCTCAAGATCGTCAGAAGAGCTACGCCGACTTACACCGCAAGGACATTGAGTTTACGGTAGGTGACAAGGTTCTTTTAAAAGTGTCACCTATGCGAGGTGTTATGAGGTTTGGGGAAAAGGGTAAGCTAAGCCAAAAGTTTATAGGTCCTTATGAGATTTTGGACCGTATTGGCGAGGTGGCCTACAGGTTAGCGTTACCACCTGCTTTGGATAGGGTGCATAATGTTTTTCATGTATCTCAACTACGGAAGTATGTGAGCGATCCGTCGCATATCCTTGAAATGGAGAACATCGAGCTTGATGAATCCTTGTCCTACGCCGAGATTCCTAAGGAGATTCTTGATCGCAAGGTTCGTAAGACCCGGAATGGTGAGACGGTCTTACTCAAGGTCCTTTGGTCTAATCATAATGTGGAGGAAGCCACATGGGAACCCGAGGAAGCTATGCGAGAACGTTTCCCTAACCTTTTTGATCAGGTATGTTTGGTTACGGGGACGTAACCGTTGTCTTTTTAGGGGGGTAGGAGATGGTCGCGGTCTTGTTTTGTTTTGTTTGTTGTTTTGCTTTGAGTCGGGATAATGATTTTTGTGGTGACTTGTATAGTTTCTTGGTGTTGTTATATGTGGTTAGTATAGTCTTGTGGCGCAGTGTTGTGCTTTGTCTTATAGTAGATTGTGAACTTCGGGACGAAGTTCTTTTTAAGGGGGGAAGATTGTAACACTACGGATTTTCTTTGGTGACTACTCGACCGAGTAGAGCCTACTCGGCCGAGTAGTGCTGTTGTCGTGTGTTGTTTTGGTTCTGCCGAGGAATACTCGGCCTAGTATAGTGAATACTCGACCGAGTAGAGGATACTCGGCCGAGTATACACTTACTCGACCGAGTATCCGGTCTGGCGGAGTGTTATTTCGACGATTTGATTAGGGAATGTTTAGGGTATTTTATATTCCGCGTCAGTTTCTAAACATCATTTTCAAAGCTTTATCATTTCTACGTTACCCTAATTACACCCTAGTCATCCCCTAATATTTCCCTTAATCATTCCGTAGCATCGTCGTGTGGGTAATCTTCGTGACTCTTGCGTATAAGTTCTCGTTGCACTGTTGGTAAGTTCTATCTTTATGCTATTTGTACTCTTTGGGGTTACTGTATATATATTTGGAAATGGGATTATGGGAATTGTGCAATGTGTAATTGTGTTACATGATTATTGTATAGGAGAAGACTTCGTAGATGAGCCTTTTTTTATTGTCCGTGTTGCATACTACTGTTGGTTGCTAAGGTAGGGTTTCCCTACTCAGTTTACTGTTCATAGTTAAGACATGTTGTTGTGAGATTATTGTTATCTGTTGATCATCGGAGTATGGAGATTGTTGTGACGATGTTGGTATGAGGGTGTTGAGACGGCTGTGATGTTGTATGATTGTGATTGTGGTGGAGTCACTTGCGGGAGTGGCTTCACACCCTAGTTCGCCCTCGGTGGAACCCGCCACGGGAGGGGATGTGCACATTAAGGGACAGGGATTGTTTGTCGCTCATTGAGGAGGTGGACTAGGTGGGATCGGCTGCGGTCACCCACTGGCGGCGAGGATTACCTGTTGCGATGGGTAATCTGGCAGGGCTACACACTTTGGTGTGTAGTCGGTTACAGTATGTGAACAAAGATTAGAATTGGAAGATGATCAGTTGACTACGTCGTTTGTCTGTCTTATATTGTTTGAGTAATACTGACCCCGTTGTTGTTTGTGGAATCTGCGGTGATCCATTCGGGGATGGTGAGCAGGCTTGACAGGTATTGCTAGTGATGGGCTTGGGACAATCATGGGAGTGTGTCATCACCAGTCATAGCATCACCGTCCGAGTCTTAGCTTTGATTTCTTTAGTTGTCAGACATCGCAGTTGTATTTGTTTGGATTAGTTTTGGATTTGGTTGATGTAAACTTTACACTTTACCGTACTTTAATAAATGTGCTCAGTTCAGACGCTTTTTGATATGTACTAACCTCGGGCAACCGAGATGGTAACACACTTTCATGGTAGGGTGGTCCTGGTAAGGCACCTTAGTATGAGGGGGTGTTACAGGTCCGGTCCGGTTTGGTCTGGTCGTGGACCGATTCTCAGCCCTACTAAAAACTAGGACTCACTAATCGACTTTATAACAACACAATGATTATTAACAATGACAAACAATAGATGAACATAGATAAAAGAAAATTGAGTTGACTATACTTGGTGTGCAAGGAGAATTCAATATTAAAGAGAACTTGGTGTTATTATCCTTATGCTAGTAATTACCCCTCTACCTTTCCTTTCTTATTATCCTAGGCAATTGTTCAAGAGATAATAACCCAACACATTACAACATGTGAAAGATCCTTCTATGGAAGGTAACATGTATAGAAACTATACATGAAAACAATCCTAGAGCAATAAGAACAAATCCAATTGAACAAAGATAGAATATGCTTTAAATTAGATTAACACAACCTAACAAAGACATACATACAACCTTCTCCTAAAGATGCAACCTTTAAGTCAAAATGGCAACAAAGGATTATGCTTCTATAAATTCCAAGCAAAATTCAACCATTTAACTTGGAATATGCAATAGTTAAACATCCGGATACAAGATTGGCCAATTCTAGCATACCTCAATATAACATAGATAATATACACAAAGGAAATGCATTAATTAACAAAGGAAAGGATTAAGAGTTCATACAATAGCTTGGAATGGGAATTAGGATGAAATTTTCCAAGTAAATGAAGCTTAGCCTTCCATAATCATGTTACAACCCACAAAATGAGTAAAGATTAACACATATTAAAGAAGGGTTAAGTTCTAATTATTACAAGATTTATCACAAAGTAGAGTATGTTTTGATCTCAAAATATTGGGTATATATAGAGTTGCACTTCTCCCTAGGTCAAAACACAGTTTTGGGCCTCCAATTACGCAGAAGACGGAAATTAAAAGACGTGGCAGCTACAGTGCCCGCAGGCTGCGGTGGTGACCGCAGGCTCTGGCGAAAGCCTGTTCTTCGAGCTTCAAACTTGTCTTCATTCTATCCTTCTTCCATCTCAACTCCGTACCTCGTCCTTCTTGGCTTGTGTCAGGATGTTGGGTGCTTGACCTGAAATATTGTTGACCGGTCTGCATTGACTTCTGTTGACTTTGAGTTAACTCCAAGTCGTGTACCATATTTATTTCAACCGATTGTGACAAGCACTATCAAAAGGGTTACAAAATTGAGGTATAAGTCACTAGAATTGCAAACTCGCGAACTCCACACATTACCCGAAACCTTCTCAATCTTATTATAAAACTACTAACTTAGCTACGTTATTTGGCTAACAACACCTAATTGACTCGACTCTATTTGACATTATCAGTACCTCATAAATTCGAAGCCAAGAGTATCATTTCAAATTAACCTACTTTTACTGTTATTTATGTATTGGAGGAAATAGTTAACGATAGATATTTAAATTAATCTAGGTGGTGGAACACCTATGTTCGTTTGTTATGGTCTGACACGTCATGATACTGGCATTGGGAGGCGGGGATTGTTGACAAATAGTTACACTAAGTTGCTTCATCTGACGATTGATTATTTGGGTGTTAGTTGCACGCCTACAAAGAAGGAAATCAGTAAATCCCTTCTGTCTATTTTAGGAAAGAACCCCAACAGCATTATAGACTTACACAAAATTCATTCGTGACAGACACTTTTCATCACAAACTTGTGACCTCTGACAAGCTATAAGTGGGAGAGTGAGTGACAAAGCAAGTGGGAGAGTAGTTGTGAGAAGTCACAAGCTTATAACGGTCACAAGCAAGACCTTTTGATGGACTTAAATCTAAACATTGACAGCAAACTGATTTTGGAACTCAATTACGTCTTTCCAAGTATTGGCCCTGTTAAAATCGCGATCGGGATCGTTGGATCGTAGGATCCCACGATCCAAAAAGTGGAAAACAATTCAAATCGTCATAGGATCGTTCTGGTGATAGGATCGTGTAGGATCGGTACATGATCGCTTAGGATCGTACAAGATCATGTAGGATCGATGGTAGGATCGTTCAAGATCGTCAAAGGCTTTTTAATGTTTTAATTTTATGAGTTTATCATTTCTTTGTGCTTACAACTCTAAATTAAAGGTGTATGTAATACTATTTAGTATGGTTATAAGGATTTGTATGATTTTAAATAAACTTTTAACATTATCCATCACAAATTATAACAAAGTTTTTATAAAAACTTGTTTATCCAAGTTATTTGTAGGTTCTTACGATCCTCGATCGCTATCCCGCAATTCGATCTTACAAACCCATCTCCGATCCAAAGTAGGATCCCGATTCTAACAACATTAATTGGCCCTATGTAAATGTAGAGTTCGGCACTTCTTAAAAAAAAAAAAAAAAGAAGAGAAAGGAGCGAGAAAATTCCCCTAATTAAAGCTTACCCATCTCGCCTGATTGCTTCAGCTCGTCGGCCGCTTTCCACACGATATCATCCTACCCGTTGCGGCGAGCCAAAATATTTAACCTTTGATCGTCGGGGAATCTCGTAGTTGAAGAAAGGGGATTTTTTTTTATCATCTAGTCTGAGGTTTTGCAATCAAGGTCGATCGTTTATCGATTGAGTGTCACAATTACCATCTTGTGGTGCGATTTCCTTGGTGCGTTTTTTCTTCACTAATCTGCGTTTCATGCAACACACCGGTGACTTCGTCTTCCCTTTCTTGTGGTTTTGATTTCTAATTAGATCTTTGTATAGTTTAATTAATAAGCTTATTTAGTGTTTTTTTTATCGTCATCCTAAGCTACTGCTTTTTAATTACTCTTTGTTGGGGTGATAATTGGTTACTAATCGTCTACGTAGATTGGGGTTTGTCGATCTATTTGGAGTGGTTGTATGAATGGAGGCATCCCATTGCCGGTTCTAATTTGGGTCTTCAAGCTGTATTGAAATTGTGACTTCTATTAGCGGTCATCGAAAATTTCTTGAAACTTTTTCTTGTGCTCATGTTAACGATGATTTTATGGAAATGATGGAGAGAGGATGTTAGGCTGTTTTATTAAACTTCAAGGGTCACCTTTGCTTGAGGTTAAGGAGCTTAAAGATAGGGGCAATGGTTTCTTTAGGCAGAATTAATTTGATAGGGTCGCGGCATGTTACGACGAAGCTTGTAAGCTTCTAAGTTTGAGTATTGGTGTTGTTGGTGGTGATAATGTCCAGCCTTTATCTGAACTTGTTGTTTATCTCAATTCCAATCTTGATGCATGCGCCCTCAAATTTGAGGAATTCCAAGTTCCTTTGGACTTGTGCTCTAGACTTTGAACTCTTTTCCTCTTAATGTTAAGGCTCTATTTCGTAGGGCGTTATCACTCATGAAGTTGAAAAGGTTCTTGCAAGCTTAACTATATCTGGTTGAGGCTTTTGAAATACTAGGATAATTTGGGACCCATAAAAGGACCTAGCGACACGTGAGGGGATCCACGTATACTCGGAAGTAAAGGATGACCCCTTCCATAAGACCAAGTAAGACCTAAACTAGACCTAGTAGACTTCCAGTGGACCGAGTAGAACCTCTAGCGGATAAAGTGAGTGGCACTCAGTCGAGTAAAGAGTATACTCGACCGAGTGGCACTGTGCTGTACCCGAGAAATGATATTTCGGGATTTCGTCTTATCCAAACCCTTATCCTCTTCATTCTTCTTCTTCTTCTCTTTCCTTCTTACTCTAAAACACTTTCCCCTCTCTCTAAATGCTCCCTAAACCTTCCTATTGGCCTTCAAGCTTGGATTGATGATGGAACACCTCTCCTAATCCCCAATCTACCTTTGTAAGTCGAAATCTCACCTTTTCCCCTTTGTCTTATGTTAATCTCAAGTTAGGGTTTACTAAGAGAGATTAGTTAGTATTTAGCTTATATAATATGAGTAGTTAGTGACTAATAATAAAAGGGTTTCATATTATGATAGTATAGGATGCATTGTGATAGTGTTGTGTAATTGTTTAGGGTGAGACGGTCTTATGAAACGGTTTTATGAGACGGAGTCGAGTCGTAACCAAGTAGCTTGTGAAGAATGCGAAAAGATAGGTTATCCTACTCGGTTTCAACATATATTGTATGCATGTTTGAGTGTCTCTTCTCGCTATGGCATTTGTGAGTTGGTTGGTGTATCATGTTGGCATTTGAGGGTTATTATTCATACCATGTGAGATTGAATTCATGAATTAGTCATATGTTCAATGTTGTTCTTCCATTTGTCATGTATGGTTGTGATTGTGTTGTTTTGGAGGTCTTCGATGGTACTTGATTGTTGAGGAGACGTAAGACGGTTGGGAAACCGTCTTACGCTCGGGTCTCCCCTTGGAGCTTCCCACTCCAAGGGGGATGTGCACATTAATGGCTTGAGTTACGGAGGGACTCGTGTGGTTGAGGCACGACGTCTGGCAGGGGATCCGGTTGGCTTCTAGACCCGATACGTTTGGGCGTGTCCCGGTACCTTTGTGTGAGGTGTGGTGTCGTGGGCGTGTCCCTGGCACCGGTGGTTCTGGGTACGTCTGGAAGTGGCCCGGTACCGGTATGGTGATTTCATAATCGAGTCTCATTCATATTGATACCGTCGTTTAGTACCAAAAATAAATACCTAAAACAACTAACAGAATCTAGTGGAAGTAGGGTTGATCTCCACAAGGAGGCGGTCACTATCTACTCGTTAATTCAGTCTGTCTGAGGTCACAAGATGGGGGTTTGAGTATTGTTCTAATCTACGGAGATTAATAGAGAAATAAAGCAAAGAGAAATAAAGTAGAGTTTTGACGAGTTTATCAAGTAGAGAAAAAACAGCTAAGACAGTCGGTTCACCATGATTCTCAAGAAGTCTAGTCTAGGGTCTTAGGTCAATGCAAATCCGGTCTACAGGGTAGTGAAAAGGTCCTTCCGGTCCGCTATTCACCCTAAAACATTACTAACTTAGCTTCCGTCCTCATTAGAATGGTCTAATGTTCACTGTAGGTCTTACCCCTTCCAATCTTCTGATCTAGGGTAAGGTGTACCAAGGTTAATCATCTAATTGCATCGACTCAAGTAGACAAGAACAGTTAATTGCAGTGATTAACAACATAAATCTAATTCACACTAAACCCTAGTCACCTATTCATAATTCCCTTAAAATCATGGCTCCCTTATGTCCCAGCAAAGAGAATTAGCTACGCATAAATAGAAATAGAACAAGAACAAGAGATGAAGAAGAAACAAACATAATAAGGAAACGAGCAAGAGAGAAATAGCATAAAAGAAAGAGAGAATTACAAGGAATAAGGTCCGGAAGGAAAAGCGAAAATAACGTCTGACCAAGAAATATCTACCGAGTATTAAGAGTAAAAAGTACAGAATTAAAGATGTCCCAAACCTAATTAACTCTCTCCTATTTATAGGAAAGATAATTATTAACCTAATACGATATTAAAACCCTACGGCAGATAGAAAAGTACTCGATCGAGTACTTTAAAACTCCTCTATCGAGTAACTTCTAGCAAAACCTCTCGATCGAAGACTTTAGGTACTCGATCGAACACTATCAAAAAGAGGCCATTCGATCGAAGACAATAGGTGCTCGATCGAGCAAGATAGTACTCGATCGGGTAATTTCCAGCGCACAATTCCTGCTTCGCGCACTGAATTTGAAACGGCCGCCATTTCTTCGTTACTTGGGAAAACAGAGAGTTTCCGGTGGCGTTGGAAAGCTAAGAGTACAAGCTTTCATATCCAATTATAATCACTTAAAAATAAGTTGTAGAACGAGAGATATGCCTCTTCAAAGTAGGCACTAGCAATTTAAAGCTCTTCCTTTGCTCGCCTAGCTAACTTACTTCTATGCGCATCTCAAAATAGTAGTCTTCAAGCTCCGACTCAACTCATCTCCTAAATTCATGCATAGGGACATGTTTTAGGCTTGATTACGCTCCTCTCCGGTTCATACCTGCAAATAATACAAGAGAAACCAAAGTAGACGATTCGGGGGACATTTGTAGCTAAACACTACTAAATATGCATAGAAATGTGTGCAAGTACGGTATAAAAAGTCTATATAAAATGCACGCATCACATATAATTACTATTTCGCATCTTTATGTATCGAGTCGTATCTTATGTTTATGTATAGAAACTAACGTTTGTGTGTCTGTGTAAATGTCACCTATTACCGGGGTGGCCTGTGTCGATCCATATGATATTTCCGATCATATGAGGAGCAGTTATGTACAGGTTAGCTTTGGTAGCACGCGGGAGACGGGACGAGCCTTGGTGCCATTCGAGTCGAGCATAGTTGTCTAGAATAGCAGAATAGTCATGAGTTGTATTATTTCTTTCATTATTCATTTATGGTTATGTAATCAACTAAATACTTTATTTATAATAATTGTTTCTTAATTGCAACTCCGATTTCACCACCTTGGGAAACCGAGATGGTAACATCTCCCAATTACCTTGGCCGAGTAAGAAGGGGGTGTTACAAAGTGGTTCAGACCTTCGATTTTGGAACCCTAATCAATGAACCAAAATGAACCTAGGTGCGTCTAATAAAACGAACCCGACATAAATACAATAAGAGACCGGTTTTGGATGAGTGGGCGTCCTCATATCAAAACTAGTGCATATTGCCTCGGTTGGTCACAAGGTGGGTGGTTACAAGTAAGGGTGAACGATATAGATAATGTTGTGTGATTACATGAATGATGTGGTTGTTGATAGACTCTTGCATGTTATGAGCTTTCATATGTGTGTGGTAAGACACGAAAAATTGGATGGGTATATTTACATGTCGTGACACCTTTTGAAAGATGATAATTCTATTCTCTTAATTCATATCGTGTGTTTATCTAATGTTTGATAGTACTACCGCTATCGTACAATTTGTGATGATTTTGGTAGAGTAAGTGCGAGTATGGAAGTAATAGATAAGAAACGGCGATTTTGACGTCGCATGAGCTAACTTGGGACAGGTCACCGATAGACGATGGACTCCCGAACCTCGTATTGTCTTGCAGGAAATCCGTCGATAGGGTTTTATTGAGAATTTGGTTCCAACGGAATCACTTGACCGAGTGCGAGTACCAACTCGACTGAGTAAGCAACCACTCGACCGAGTGGACCCTTGACTCGACCGAGTGGACCCAAATCCAGGAGGTGGTAAATTATGGGAAAACCGTCACTCGACCGAGTAGAGTTGTACTCGACCGAGTACACTCGGCACTCGACTGAGTGGGTTCACACGGGTTTGGCTACTCGACTAAAAGCCCCTATCTTCCTCACTTTTCATTCTTATCTTCATATCTTCATCTCTTTCCTCACCAAAAACTCCCCAAAAACCTCCATTGTTGTTCCAATTTGCTTGAGATTCATTCTACTACTCCACTTTTCTCACCTAGTTCCATTAATTTGTCAAGGTAAGCTTATTCATCATCTCCATCTTTTCCCCAATTTGAGCTTTCTTTAGATGTACTCTTAAATCATTTGAGTTTTGTTGATTAGTTACCCATTTTACTTAATTCATGATATTAGTAAACGTTTTACACCATTATTGTTGACAAAAATCAAATTTTTGTGATGAAATTTTGTCCACCAATGATGAACTCGAAAATGGTGTTCTTGAGTCAATAATGGGATTTTGGTGCTTATTGTTTTGTCTAATTGGACAACAAAGGCTTAACCTTTGTTGTTATGGATGGATCCTGCTTAATATGTGAAAATTTCGTCTTAAAATTTTGTCTCAAAATTTTGAATTGTAGGCGAGTCTTGCCCGAATTTCGATTTTTATGGGTAAAACTTGATATAATCGCCTAATGAGACTACTATCTTGGTTAGTAATGTAGTATGTGGTCCCAAAATAAAACAAATTTCGTCTTAAAACTTGGGTGAAATTTTCCAACTTCCCTTAAAACTCCCATGAACAAATGTATTTTTGTGTCTTAAGGATGGTTTTACCATGTTGTTAAATTGTAAATTTGATAGTTGATACTATGCTATGGAATGAATTAAGGAAATTTTGTCGTAAAGTGTGGCCAAATTCTTGAAAATCCGATACTAACCATGTCGAAATTTTAATTTTATGCTTACTACTTGTGTTGCTTACTCACGACTCCTCAAAACTTCAAACCTATGATGCTTGAAGTAGCCTTACATTTAAAATGTTTCCGACTTAAGGACTTTAAAAAGGCAAAAGAAGCATTTCACTTGCCCGGATTTCTTTTAAATGTTACCAAGCTAATTCTTATTTTAATCGCTCTTAATGAATTAAGTTGATTTCAATAACATGTAACCTCTTAAGTTAAGACTTTAAAGTGTTAAAAATTTTCAAGGTTTGAGCAAATGTCTAATATGGTAAGAGTCTAGTGTAATGTGTCATGGTTGAGTCAAATTGGACAAGTTGGATGATAAACAAGAGTAGTACATGTGGTTAAAGTCATGTTTTAAACCACATTATATCACAAGAATTTCAATTTCCAGAAAAGAGTTTGAAACATGAGAAAATTTTGGAATGTTGGCTAGAATACAAGAGAACTATATTGGGAATTCCTTTTATTTGTCATCCACCAATTTGAGAAGTAGAGAAAATTTTCATTCATATCCAAAATTGACTTCAAATTATTACCTTTCCCATTCCATATCTTTTGTGTAATTCTCTCTTGTAGCATGTCAAGGAACACTAGAATCGGCCGTGGAAGGAGTGCCTACCAACCACAACAAGAGGCACCGCCCGCTATCACCCTCCCGGGATACCCGACGATAGCCTTTGGGAGTGAGGATCACCGGAGTAATTTTGAAGTCCAAGCCACTAGAAGGATGGCCCCGAGAAAGTGCACGTCGGTAAGTACCTTTGAGGCCTTGGGAATAGAGAAGGAAGTACATGACATCTTTACGGTTCTTGGGTTGGAGGGATTGTACAACTTAGAGGAGATAAGCTACCATAACCTCACCCTCGAGTTTTTGAGATCCTTCAACTATGATAAGAAAACCTATGATGTGAGTTTTAGGCTCAAGAATACCACCTTCAACCTAGGTAGTGATGCCTTTGCCGATCATTTGGGAGTGGGTAAGTGAGTCGTAGGTCACCACGATAAGGTTGAGAAGGACATGAAAGCTTCGAAGTATTTTCATCTCTATACAAGTAAGAAAAAGGTTGGTTTGAGTAACATGAAGACTAGTGATATCGAATACCTCGTCCTAAAGATTTTCTTGCGCTCCTTGACCACCTCCTCTATAGGAGGAAAGACCCGAGCAAACTCAACTCCACGTAGGTGTTGATCTTGAGTTCTTACCTTAACCCCCACCGTGAACAACGTTTCTACTTTAATGCCATATATATGGTGTGTCTTGCCGTTGAGAGAATGACCGAGTCGGACAAGTGCTCCTTAGATTGTGGGGCCTTGGTAACTCGGTTAGCCAAGAACTTGCTAGCTTATGAACCGGGGGCGGTGGATGCACTCATGTCTAGGGGAGTTGTTTATTTTGACCTTGTGTGGTTGAAGGGTAAATATTGGGTTGTGGATGGGGCGGAGGAGGATACCTATTCTTGGAGAGTTTATGAACATTGGCATATGAAGCTCCCTGCCGGTGAAAGACTACCCCCGACTCCCCCCTTGGAGAGGGAGGGATCACCCCGCCCCAAGGCCCAACGGTACACCATCCCTAGTAACCTTACTTTTGACCTTGAGGATATTACCATGGAACGAGAGACCCCTCCACCACCTTCCACACCTCGTGATCCCGTTGAGCAAGCTCCCACCTCTTTTCCCCATTCTATGCCTACATCAATGATGCCCCCACTTATGCCGGGAGCTTTGGCCAAAACTAACCCACCTTTGACTCCAACTATCCCATGTCGTACCTCATCCACCGAGTGAACACCGACCTTATGTTGAGAGACAAGCACAAGGCGGCTTATTACCAAGGAGTACGACCAGCCCACCGCCATAGCTTTTGGTCCGGAGACGGAGACACCACCGGAGTCTTTAAGGCCTATGGTATCCAACCATCATATTGGGAGAGGAACATCCCTTTCGGTGTAGGACACTTGCGTGACCCGTATATAGGTGATGCCGGGATCTATTTTGGCAATGTCTACCAAGGAGGTGGAAGTGAGGCGGAAACATCCGCGGCGGTGGAGGGCATAGAACTTGATGATGTATGGGAGGAGGCGGCCCATAGAGGAAAGAGAGGGGAGGAGGAAGATGAGGAAGAGGAGGAGGACAAGGAGGAGGACAAAGCGGAAGGAGGAAGCAAGACGGTGAAGAATTGTTCCGGGTAAGCGAAATAGGTGTCGGGCATTGGCAAGAAGAGGAAGCCCTCCGAGTAGTGGCGACCTTATGATTCGGGACTCCTTGAGACATTTCTTTATCATTTGAACTTTGAACAATTTAATTCTCGTGTTGTAAAACCAGCCATAAGGCCAAAACTTGTAGACCTTGTATGGTAGGATGGTGTGGTGATCACCATTTGGACTTTATTGCATGTATGTTCGACCATAAGAGAACTTGGAGGCCATTAATGGCCGAAATTTAGATTACCCAGTGACACTCGGCTGAGTGCCATTTTCACTCGACCGAGTGACCCTCTTCACTCGATCGAGTAGGCCAAATACAGACCCTGGAAACCTTCTGTAAAGACCCTCACTCGACCGAGTGACTTTGACTCGACTGAGTAACTCATAAATTGGACCGAGTACTATGGAATTTGACCATTTCTAGGAATCTTCGACCTCCTATGACGTAATTGACCTTGATTTCGGACTATACCGACCTCCTAAGACTCGAGCAACCATAAGAGCCCCACACGGTGGACTTTTATGAATTTTTTACATTTGATCTTGTCATTTGTTTGAGTATTATATAAGGATAGTCAAGTTACAAGTGATTATATAATAGCATAGAGTATATGAGAACATGTATGCATTCCGTAATAATAGGGGATAAGTAAACAATAATGACAAGTACATGTCACATGGCGAGTATTTAACGCTAGTACGAGCGATAGCGGTTCCATACGATATGTGAATGATATGATGAGTATAAAGAGTGGTTGGACCTAGTCATAAAGTGTGTCCATATACATATAGTAATCACATACATGTCAAAAACCTCACCAAATCGATATAGACCTATTGGTCACGAATAACATACGAAGATAGTGAATCGAGTCGGGATCCTTTGGGAACACAACAGTTGACATAAGAGTAGATTACCGTGAGAGTGTCATGTGAGACTTATGGTGAACTTCGGGATGAAGTTCTCTTTTAGAGGGAGTGAATGTAACAACTCGGAAAACTTGGAAAAAGAAAGAGCACGACACGTGACGAAGTAATGAGAATCGAGCAAAGAACCGTGGGATAAGTATGATAAACATGTGCGATTAATAAGAGTGATAAGGACAACAAGAATTTCGACAGACTTTACGATAGAGTATAATGGCAAGAGAGTACACAAGAACCGAGAATCAGACTTGAGAGAAGACCGAGGAATAATTGGAAAAAGAGAGTGAGTGGCGAACTTCGGGGACGAAGTTCATTTTTAAGGACGGAATATTGTAATAATCGGATAATTTTGGACCCACAAAAGGACCTAGGGACACGTGAGGGGACTCACGTATACTCGAAAGTAAAGGGTGACCCCTTCCATGAGACCAAGTAAGATCTAAACTACACCTAGTAGACTTCCAGTGGACCGAGTAGATGCGCGATCGAGTAAAGAGTATATTCGACCGAGTGAGTGTCACTCGGTCGAGTGACATTATGCTGTACCCAAGAAATGATATTTCGGGATTTCATCTTATCTAAACCCTTATCCTCTTCATTCTTCTTCTCCTTGCTTCTTACTCTAAAACACTCTCCCCTCTCTCTAAATGTTCCCTAAACCTTCCCCTTGGCCTTCAAGCTTGGATTGATGATGGAACACCTCTCCTAATCCCTGATCTACCTTTGTAAGTCAAAATCTCACCTTTTCCCCTTTGTATTATGTTAATCTCAAGTTAGGGTTTACTAAGAGAGATTAATTAGTATTTAGCTTATGTAATATGAGTAATTAGTGACTAAAAATAAAGGGTTTCATATTATGATAGTATAGGATGCATTGTGATAGTGCTGTGTTATTATTTAGGGTAAGACGGTCTTATGTGACGGTTTTATGAGACGGAGTCGAGTCGGAACCAAGTAGCTTGTGAAGAATGCGAAAAGGTAGGTTATCTTACTTGGTTTCAATATATATTGTATGCATGTTTGAGTGTCTCTTCTCGCTATTGCATTTGTGAGTTGGTTGGTGTATCATGTTGGCATTTGAGGGTTATTATTAATACCATGTGAGATTGAATTCATGAATTAGTCATATGATTAATGTTGTTCTTCCATTTAACATGTATTGTTGTGATTGTGATGTTTTGGAGGTCTTTGGTAGTGGTACTTGATTGTTGAGGAGATGTAAGACGGTTGGGAAATCGTCTTGCGCTCGGGTCGCCCCTTGGAGCTTCCCACTCCAAGGGGAGTGTGCACATTAATGGCTTGAGTTACGGAGGGACTCGTGTGGCTGAGGCACGACGTCTGGCAGGGGATCCGGTTGGCTTCCGGACCCAGTACATCTGGGTGTGTCCCGGTACCTTTGTGTGAGGTATGATGTCGTGGGCGTGTCCCTTGCACCGATGGTTATGGGTATGTCTGGTTGTGTCCTGGTACCGGTATGGTGATTACATAATCGAGTCTCATTCATATAATGACTATGTCACATCTTTATTTATCAAGTTGTGTCTTTTGTTTATGTATTGAAACTGACGTTTGTGTGTCTGTGTAAATGACACCTATTTTCGGGGTGGCATGTGTCGATCCATATGATATTTCCGATCATATGGGGAGCATTTATGTACATGTTAGCTTTGGTAGCACGCAGGAGACTGGACGACCCTTGGTGACATTCGAGTCGAGCATAGTTGACTAGAATAGCATAGTAGTCATGAGTTGTATTATTTCTTTCATTATTCATTTATGGTTATGTAATCAACTAAATACTTTATTTATAATAATTGTTTCTTAATTACAACTCCGATTTCAACGCCTCGGGAAACCGAGATGGTAACATCTCCCAATTACCTTGGTCTGGTAAGAAGAGGGTGTTACAGCTTTGGTGGTAGAACATAAGAATAACGATGTTTTAAGGGAATTAAGTGTGATAAAAAATCATCTTCTTATAAAGGAAAATGGAAAAAGAGTGTTGGAGACTACTCCTGATGTTGACGTGGATATGAACAAGAAGCTTGTTCATGTTTCAGAAACTATTATGGGTATTAAGGATAGCGAGAATGTTAAGATGAAGGTGATAGATGCTTATAATAATCATGACATGGAAACAGATAAGAGTATAAAGGTTAACGAGAGTGTGGCTATGGAGATGACGGATGTTCAAAATAATTGTAGCATGGATTTAGGCACTAGTTTTAAGAAGAATGAGCATGTATTTGATAAGTCGTCAATGCTTGAGTTCTCCTAAAGGTGAGGAGGTAATTTCCGGCTAAGGATCCATGGTCAATCCTATCAAAAGCTTCTTGAAGATAAAAATTTGAGCTTTTATCATAAAAGAGATTTATCAACTATAATAATTCGAATTCTTAATATGAAATAACAAAGGGAAAAGACACTACAAGAGTAATGTGTAAGAAGAAGAAGAAGAAGAAGAAGAAGAAGAAGAAGAAGAAGAAGAAGAAGAAGAAGAAGAAGAAGAAGAAGAGGAGATATAGTAGAAAGAAGAAGTCTAAGGCGATGGTGGTCATGAACGAAGACTTATCTCCTTTAGATATCAACAATGTTAAGCCTCTTGTTCCCGACACAAGTTTGAGCACATCCTCCAAATGTGACAACTTCACTTATTCTGGTACTCAAATTCTCCAAGTACCAATCAGGGTCGTTTCTCAATAATCAAGTTGCCAATTTCGTGTGTGATTGATGACGCCACTTCAATTTACACTCAAGCTTAATATGATTCTAATGATCACCGGCCTTTGTTATTTTCAACTTGTCACTACGCCAAATAAGACCTTCAATAATGGTCAGATAATGCAATTACCGTTATTAAATAGAAACACGGAACCGTTATTGCAACGACTGTTGTTAAATATATACACGGTTGTATACAAACACGGGACCGTTATATAACATCAATAACGGATTTATAATACCGTTATCACAATTCAAGAACCGTTATAAAACTGTTGTTAAATATGTTTATGGCAACGGGTATACTTTTAAGAAACCGTTATTAAATATTAATAACGGTTTCAAACCCATTGTCCTAGTTTACTATTGACAACGGTTTAGTGGTTCCAAAACCGTTGTTAAATATTATATATGATAACGGTTCATTTCGTTATCTTATTTAATTAAATGTCAATATTTAACAATGGTTTTATTGCGTGCTAAACCGTTGTTATATTTATCAATTGACAACGGTATTTAACCGTTATCTATTTTTATTGATGAAACTTTGACAACGGTTCTTCTTAAATAAACCGTTGTAAAAGTTTTGAACTCGACAATGGTTATCGTTCGTTATCTTATATTTTTGGCGGTTTGAATGGGAGGGAAAAGATGTCAACGGTTATTTATCTAAATAAAACCGTTGTCAAATAATTGTTTGCAACGGGTTGTTTTTAACCGTTATCATTTTTAATTATTTTTTTTTTTTTAAAAATGATTTTAGCTTGTTCTAGCAGCTGCTGAAATGCTATTTTTTCAGCAGCGTTTGTAGCTTTTTGAATGCTATTTTTCAAATTTCTTCTTTGAAAATAGCATTCCAAAGAAATGCTGCACTCGCAAAAATTCAATCCTGCATCAAAATATTACACCCCGTGATCAATAAAACCCAGTTTCAAAACAGTACAAACAGGATGATCAAAAGCCAAAACACAACTTCCTCGAAAAAACAAAAAAAGCCAATACACAATGGCTCTATATATACACACACACACACACACATGTACATAAAGCATGAGCAAACTATTGAGACTCCGCTAATGAAACAACATAACTGGCCCATATATTTTTCATTTGGTTGATGTCCTATGGCGAATATTCTGTTGGAGTATGTGTCCTCAACAATGGTACGATCACGTTATTGAAACTCATGATAAGAATACGTAAGGGATGATTCAATATATATAGAGTCAACTGATTAACATTAATCGGTAATGATTGGCTGACTAGAGTTTGACATTACTGTCGTTTGACGGTGGTGATCAGTTGATCCCTTAAGGTCACACCTAAAGGACGATTCCCTCAATTGTAAAGTTAATTAATTGTATATCAATACAGATTAATTAATTCCTTAAATTGAATAAATTTTATTTATAAGAGAGAGTTTTATATCTTATTGTAATTTGATTAAATAAGATTTTAGTAATTAATATGTTATATTACTAAAATTGATTAATGTTTATGAAATATTTGAGATGAGAGTAATTAGTTAATCATAATTGCAAAATATTGTAGATTATATTAACTAGACTTAATATGATCCATTTTATTTACATGTAATATTACTTGTTAATTTGTTAATTGTAATTTATTTGATACATAATGATATTTAATTAGTTAAATATGCATTTATATTACTAATGACATGTTACATGTCACATGTCACAACATATTACAAATGACAAATGACAAAAAATAAAATGGAGTCCATTTTAAGTGTTAAAAAACCGGTTGGATTAAGGGTTAGCGGGTGATGATTTTGTCATTAGTTTATTGCATGCTTAAGACATCATCATGACACCTACTACTAGCCCTTACACACGTAGCTTTTCTTGTGAAGAACAAAAGGCAAATTGGGAAGAAAAATTTGACTAACCTATGCTCTAAAAACCGGTTGCCCCCTCCATATACTAACTAGAGAATTGTTCTCATTTTAGATGATAATACTCATGCTCAAAACCTCTCTTCTCTCTCTACATAAAAATTATTTTTGTGCATAAAATTTGTTCATAGTTCTAATATAAAATATTACTAAATGTGTAGTAATTTTATTAGATTAAAATTTAAGGTTCACTATTAATATTATCTAGTTAATAAGATTAATAGTATTGAGGGGTAGTCTTGGTGCAACTAAGAGGAGGTATTCTATAATGAATACTTGAAGTTTTGGAGGATCATCCATTTACTAATAGCTCAAGATCTACAAGAGAAGGAGTCTCTTGTGGTGCCCTATTTCGAACCATACAACAATGCAAGGAGAATTAATTTTCTTCTTAATCTTCTTATATTAATTGGTATCAGAGCTTTGGTGTTGCATGCATATCATTTTTATTGTTTGTTATGAGTTATTTGATAACAAAATAAAAACTAAAATTTGTGATTTATAAGGATAAAGCCACGAAATTTTTTGCATGTATTATATTCTGGTTCTAAAATATTTTTAGGTCATATTGATGATTTATGGATGATTATTGCTTATTTTAATGATTTTGAATAAAATAATTACATTTTATTGAGTAAAATGAACTTTTATTTACTAAAAATAGTTAAAATTCACTATTGGCCGTGATTTTTTAGTATGACCTCACATGCATATTTTGCATATTGTATGTAAAATTTCGGATCATTGTGCTTAGTTTTGCATGTTTTATAATTTTTATGTGATAAAAATGCTATAAATGGAGGTTGAATGACTAAAATTAGTTAAACTTCATAACAGGCCACGAAATTTTAATATGCTGTCACATACATATTTTAAAGATTGTATGTAAAATTTGAGATAAATATGATTTATTATGCATGATTTATAATTTTAATGGTTAAAATGATATAAATAGTGACTATTTTTTAGCAAAAATAGCTAAAATGAATTTTATTGGATAAATTTTTTTCCTAGTGTTTTATATATGATATGGACATCAGATCTAAAGTTGCATGATTAATTTTGATTGATTTGGTATGTTTATTGATTTTTATGTGATAAAATCGATAAAAGGGCAACTTTATTAGTCATAAAATTAATTCGAAATTTTTGGTTGAAATTTTGCCATTTCCAGGTTCTGGAAATTATTTAAGAATGTTCAAAATTTTAATTTTGATTTTTCCATAATTTTTATGTTTAATTTGGAATTAAATGGTAAAAGTTATGATTTATACAATTTATCAATGAAGTAAATTATAAATATTTTGTGGGCAAATTTTATTGAGTTTATGGAATCTTGGTAATATTCTAGTATATACAAAAATGTGATTTCGAAATTTTTTCAAATTTTTATGATTTATTGGGAATGATTTCATAATTGTTATGATTAAAAGAAGTTTCATAAGCAATAATACAAAACCAAGTTGAATTATTGTCAAATGTTTAGTGAAGACTAATTTTTGAGTCCTAAGAAGGTTAGGATAATTAACTTGGGCTTAAATTTGATTTAAGTATTGATTTGTGATTTTAATAAGTTATTATCACGCATTTCCATAAAACCGGATTATATACGATATAAGGTTTAAGTAGGGCGATTTGACACATAATTTGGCATGTTAGATCATATAATAATGCTGCATATTTCATTGATGAATGTCATATTTTATTTATGTAATTTTGAATTATGTAATTTTTTCTTAGTATGGCCTTAGTTTTAATCGGTATTACCCGTAATGTAAGGGAATACTGATTCGGTTGTAATTTTAATGTGATCTCATATCACTTTTATTTTTACTAGTTTTTCATATTACAAATGTATAATAGGAATAGCTATGTATTTTATTATTATTTGTAATTATGGAGTTCCTTCAAGACGGTGCCAATCGGAAAGGCGTTCCGATCAAGACGGTGTCCTAGGGAAGCGTGTCACTTGAAGTTCAAGGGACCAATGAAGTTGGTTTCCGAATTTGTAAATAGATTATTATATTTTCTATTTTAGGAAAGGCCATACTAGGAAATTTATTTATTGCTTTGCATTTTTCTTTATATGTAACATGCATTGCCAAATCGCCATTGACATCACATGCATCTTTTATATATATATATATATATATATATATATATATATATATATATATATATATATATATATATATATATATATATATATATAGGGTCGAGATCCGGTGAGAACCAGTAGTATAATGAGAACTGTGAGAACCATTCATAACCCCCCTGTATCTTTAGTAATACCATCCCCGAAATTGTCGTGCATCCACCAACCCGTCCAAACATAATTCATTTCCCAATTTTCCATCTCTCTCATATTTCTTTAAAAAATCGACCATCATCCCTGCTTCCACTCAGCTACCAGCACCGCATCCTAACCTCCACCTCCGTCGTAGAAATCAATTCGATGACCGCCATCCTAACCTCCATCGCTTACTGCTGCGATGACCGCCATCGTAACCTCCACCTCCGTCGTCTCCTGTTGTGGCGACCATGGCGACAAACCCAATCCATATCAATCTTATTTGTTGTCACAAGTTCGGTGTCGATTTGCTGCTTCGAATTGATTTCTACGCAGCTATTGCTTCAAATCCGAGTGTGCGAGTGTAGTAATTGATTCAAGGAGGGTTAAACTGGCATCCTATCTCCAATTTCAGGTGTCTTCTAATCCCTAATTGCTTTAATTGCATCAATTTGTTGAATTTTTGAAATTAGGGTTTCAGAAATTCGTTCTTTGGGTTCAATTAGTTCAAGTTATGGTCGACTTCTAGAGGATGTTACTCTCATTTTGTCGGTGCGAATTGAGTCGATTATTGGGCGAAAATTGCAGGCCTTATCTGAGTAGATTTTGATGCTGATTTAGGTGTTAAATCTGCTAGTTTGCTTTCGTTTTTGCTGCAACTGTAAATGGAAGCCACTAACAACTGACAGACATTTTCCTATAATTTTGTAACACGGGATGATACTGTTGGGAAATGTGTCCTCAACAATAGTGCGATCATGTGATTTAAATATCATTATTAAAATCTCATTTTAAAGAATACAATTGGGAAGTATTTATACTGTCAACTGGTCAACATATATCGGTAATGATTGGTGACTAGAGTTTGACATTACTTTGTCGTCGTGAGACGGTGGTGATCGATTGACCCCTAGGTCATACCTATAGGGCAATGCTCTTAATTGATCATTTAATTAATCGTATAATGTTACGAGTTAATTAAATTACTTGAAAAATTGACGGACGATTTTGGAAGTAAAATTTACGTATCAAATTGAAATGTGATTAAATGAGATACGGTCTGAGTAATTGAATTGTATCATTACTCGGATGAAATTATTGTTTAAAGAAACAATCGGAATTGAATGAATTATTATAAATACAAATCTGTTGTGATTTATAAATTGGTAAAATATTTTGGCACAAGCAATTATGAAATTACTAAGTCGATTTTTGTATGTGACGTATTTTTATTAATACGTTGATTTTTAATATGTTAAAAATACATAACAAATTTATGTGACATGTGACATGTGACATATTGACAATTGACAAAAATAATATGGAATCCATATTAACTAAAAGTGCCGAAATATTAGAGGAGTATTAGGCTAAAATTGTGTTTATATTTTAAATAGAAAACATAATGATTAAAAAGCTAGAGTAGCCATGCAACCCTATTTACCTTGTGAAGACAAATATGGGCATGCATTTTCTCCCCAAAAGCTCCTCCCCCCACCGGTTTTTCCTAGAGCATTTAGAGAGTTTTTCTCCTCTAAATTAGAGAGATAAAATACTCCAAAACTCCTTCTCCTCTACCCGGTTTTAGGAGCTAAAAACCAAACATTTTTGGTTCAATTTTTCACAAGATTAATATTATACTAGATCAAATAATATTAATTAGATTAAGGGTTAGCTTTGGGTATTATTCCTAAGGAGAGATCCTACACTTGGATCTTGTTCTTCCATTAAAGGAAAGCTCAAGAACAAAAGAAAAGGAGATTTCTTTTGTGCCCATTTGAACCGAAATTTCAATGTAAGGATATGATTTCTTCTCTATTTTATTATATTGTTTGCATGCATAAAATCCGCATTTAATTTTATGACAAATAAATTTCGACATATATGAGTATGTTAGTATGTATATGAATCTACATTTCCTTCAATCGGTATCAAGAGCCACGGTTGTTTGCATGCAAATCGGTTAAAAGTTTTTCCGAGTTATAAGAATAACAAATAAAACTTGTAAAATTTGTGTTATTATGATATATCACGAAATTAAACCATGCATGTTAATATTTCTGGTCCTAAAATGTTTTAGGATATTTTGGTTAATTTTTCGGATTTTTATTGTTCATAATTTACAATAATGGCATTTAAATGTGATTTTATGAGTAAAAATGTCATTTTTGGTCTAAAATTAGCTATACTTCGAATTTTTCATTGATTTTTGGATATGTTGTCACATATATTATTTTGAGATAACCTGTAAATTTTCATAATTTTTGGACTTGTTATGCTCGAAAAATGAATTTTTCATTATTAAATTCGGATTTAGGTGAAAAATAGGTTAATATGAGTTAAATTTCGAATCTGGTCATAGAAAATTAATATGTTGTCACATGCAATTTTACAAGATGTGTGTAAAATAATTGGCTATAAAGAAGTCTTTTTACATGATTTATGGATTTTTGAAGAAAAATAGCATAAATAGTGACATTATTAGTGGAAAATTAATAAAACATAATCTATGACTTAGGAAAAATGTCTAATGTTGCATTTTATTATCTTTTTCAGATCTAAAATTGAAAAGTTAGTGAAAATAATTTTTCCATGTTTTTTATGATTATTTTATTAAAAAATCGATAAACCGCAACATTGTTTTTCCGGTAAATTTTCGAAATTTTTAACCTAAGTTTTTGAACATTATGAGTGTCATGGAAATTTTCCAGAATGTTCATGAGTTTAAATTTCAAATTTTGAATTTATTTGAAATTTTGTGATTTATTTGAAGTTTAATAGCTTATTTTTGTAATTTTTGGTCCATTTATGAACAATTTTATAAAATATGGGTTAATTATGGTCAAATTATTAGTGAAGACTAAATTTTGAGTCCTAAGAGGTTAGGGTAATTAACTTATGCATAAATATGAGTTTATGTATTTTTGTGATTATAAAATGTTGAAATCACGCAAATCCGTAAAAACCGAGTAATATACGATATTGGCTAATTAAAAGGCGATTTAGCATAAAATTGAGCATGTTCTTACATATTATAATGCTGCATTTTCTTTATGATTGTCATAATTTTAATTTATGTAATTTTTGAATTATGTAATTTTACTTAGTATGGCCTTAGATTTTAATTGGTATTTCCCGAAATGTATGGGAATATCGATTCGGTTGTAATTTTTATTGTGATCTCGTATCACCGTTTTGTAATTTAATAGATTTATTTTATTTTAGTTACAAATGTATAATAGGAAATTATGTAATTTATTATGTAATTTTATTCATTCCGGAGTTCCAAAAGACGGATTTCTTCAAGAATGACGATACATAAAGACGGTGTTACCTCGAGATACGTGCCACAACCGAAGTTCAAGGGACCAATGGAGTTGGTTTCCGAATATGTAATAGTTAAATAGTTTTTCTATTTTAGGAAAGGCCATACTAGGATTTATTTATCTTTATGCTTGCATTTTATTTTATGTCACATGCATCGCTAAATCGCCATAACTAAAACATACATCCTTATTTTATCGAGTTTATCGACCGTGTCAATTAAAATTATCGTAGTTCACCGCTTTAGTTCACTTAAAACGTGATAGATAATAAATTGACATGACCTCTCGCTAAAACAAACAATTGAGACATAGCCTTACCAAATAGTAGAAACCATGAAAACCTATTTCGCGAGGGAGTGCACTCGGCCCTACCGGGGTACAAACCTTGTTACGTAGGGGAAGTGGGTGATGAGTGTTAATCCACCGAGTTCATGTTAATGAGGGTTTCATCGGCCATACCGTGCCCAAGTTGATGTGGATTTGGATAATGGACACATTTATTCGAAATTTGGATTGAGCTCAACGGAAGTATTCGCGACCGTAGTTGCATGTGTTCCGGGCTATAGATAAATATTAGAGTAATTTTATCGACCAAGAGTTCTAAAAGTAGAATCGATTAAAACGTTAATCCACCGAGTTATATTGATAAGGGTTTCATCGGCCATACCGTGCCCAAGTTAATATGAATTTGGATCTTGGAATCATTTACTATAGTTGGGTAGAGGTCACTATGTAAATGCTCATATCTTGTTAATTTGCAAGTATGATTTAAAAAGACAAGTGTTAATATTTTCTTTTCCTCCATATTTGTAGTTCTTTACAATGAATCCACCAAATGCTACCGCACCGATAACTATTGAGTCATATCACAATGTTCTTGACGACGTTTGCTCCAACAACAATTTCGATACTACTAGAGAACTTCATTTCGGGATAGGTTCGGATGGAAACCTTAACTTCATCACTTCTTCTAAACCACCTACTACTACTAGACCTCGTGTGAGTCCGTCTCAGTAAGACTACCTCATACAATCTATAGGGTCTTTGTCTCTGGAAGATAAAGATGCCAAAGCTAGTGGGAGCTCTAGCAATCAAGTTCTTGCTTCAAAGGGCAAGAGGTTCAAGAAGAAAGGAAAGAAAATCAAAAACTTCAAGCAAGTTAATGATGAGTGCCATTATTGCTATGGCATGGGACATTGGCTTAGGAATTGTCCCATGTATTTGCGAAATATAAGGGAAGGACTCATTGTTCCAAAAGGTACAATTCCTAAAGAAATTTATGTTATTGATATAAATTATACTTCCACTACGACATGGGTACTAGATACCGGTTGTGGTTCTCACCTTTGTAATCATTTACAGGGTTTAAGAGATGTGGAGAGGCTTAGCAAGGGAGATGTGGATTTACGCCTTGGAAATGGAGCTCGGGTAGCGGCCGAATCCAAGGGAACTTATGTTTTAGCTTTGCCAAATGGATTTGAGTTGTATTTGCATAATTGTTTTTATGTACCTACACTCTCTAAAAACATTATTTCAATTGCCATGCTAGACGTGGACGGTTTTTGTTTTGTCATTAAGAACAATCGTTGTACTATTTCTAGGAACGACTTGGTTATAGGCCAAGCTTCCTCTATCAATGGCATTTACATTTTAGAGACCTCAAATCCAACTAATGATATTTATAACATTCAATCAAAGAAACTCAAAACAAGTGACCCAAGTGAAGCGTTCATTTGGCATTGTCGATTAGGTCACATAAACGAGAATCGCATCAAAAGATTAATTTCTACTAATGTGATTACACCATTTGATTATCAATCATTTGGTACATGCGAATATTGCCTACTTGGCAAAATGACTCGTAATCCTTTTAGTGGTAAAGGGACACGAGCTAGTGAACTATTGGGACTCATACACACCGATGTGTGTGGACCAATAAGTATCACCGCTCGTGGTAATTATGACTACTTTATAACCTTCACCGATGACTTGAGTAGACATGGGCATGTCTATTTAATGAAACATAAGAGTGAAGCGTTTGAGAAATTCAAGGAATTTCAAAACAAATTAGAGAACCAATTGAACAAAAAGGTAAAAGCACTACGTTCCGATCGTGGTGGTGAATACCTTAGCCTTGAATTTGATTCACACTTGAAAGGTTGTGGTATTATATCACAACTTTCTCCACCCGGAACACCACAACTCAATGGTGTTGCCGAAAGGAGGAATCGAACCCTACTTGATATGGTTCGATCCATGATGAGTCAAACCGAGTTACCAAACTCGTTTTGGGGATTTGCGATTCAAACCGCAATTAGATCTTTGAACAATAGTCCCACTAAATCCACCGAAAAGACTCCATATGAGATGTGGACGGGAAAGGTTCCCAATATATCCTATATGAGGATTTGGGGATGTGATGCTTACGTCAAGACTAAAGCCGACAATAAGCTTGCCCCAAGATCCGAAAAATGCACCTTTGTAGGTTACCCCTCGCATTGTCGAGGATACTACTTCTACAAACCTCAAGAAAACAAAGTGTTTGTGTCTAGTGAGGCTGTCTTCTTAGAAAGTCAATTTATTTCTAAGAGACAGAGTGGGAGAAATTTTGAACTTGACGAAGTTCAAGAGCCACAAACCGAGGAAGAGATGCAAGAAGATGTTCCTTCGTCGTCTAACGCGGTTGTACCTCCTCCACTAAGAAGGACGGGCCGAGTAATTCGCCATCCCGATCGATATGTGGGACTTATCGAGGAAGATGGAACACTCGATGTATTGCTTATGGAAAGTGATGAGCCCGCCACCTACAAGGCCGCAATCTCTAGTCCAAATTCCTCCTTATGGCTTGAAGCCATGAAGTCCGAAATGGATTCTATGCATGAAAACCAAGTTTGGGACTTGGTAGATTTGCCTAAAGGGGCAAGACCCCTCCAAAGCAAATGGATATTCAAGGTCAAGAATGGCATAGAAGGACATGACGATGTCTAAAAAGCTAGGCTAGTGGCAAAGGGATTTACCCAAGTCCAAGGTCTCCATTATGATGAGACCTTCGCCCCGTAGCCATGCTAAGATCCATACGGATTTTGTTAGCGATCGCCGCATTTCATGATTATGAAATATGGCAAATGGATGTCAAAACCGCTTTTCTAAATGGGCATTTAGAAGAGGAGGTGTACATGATACAACCCGAAGGTTTTGTTGATTCTAAAAATCCTAACAAAGTGTGCAAGCTTAAGAGATCCATATATGGTCTTAAGCAAGCATCTAGAAGTTGGAATCATCGATTCAATCATGTTATAAAGGAAAATGGTTTCACTCGAAATATTGAGGAACCATGTTTATACATGAAATTCAGTGGGAGCAATGTTGTGTTCCTAATTTTGTATATCGATGACATACTACTCATTGGAAATGATATTCCAATGTTGTCTTCTGTTAAGAAGTGGTTAGGTAACCACTTCCAAATGAAGGATTTAGGAGAGGCACAACGCATATTAGGTATCCGGATCTATAGAGATAGATCCAAGAGGATATTGGCACTAAGTCAAGAGTCTTATGTCGATAAGATTCTTCGACGGTTCAGCATGGACAAATCCAAAAGGGGTTTGGTACCTATGGTAACCGGGACGATATTGAGCAAGACTCAATGTCCCTCCGAACCCCATGATGTTGAACGCATGAAGTTGATCCCTTATGCTTCCGCTGTTGGATCAATCATGTTTGCCATGATATGCACACGTCCTGATGTCTCGTATGCCTTGAGCATGACGAGTAGATATTAAGGAAATCCAGGTGAGAGTCACTGGATTGCTGTCAAGAACATCCTTAAGTTCTTGAGAAGAACTAAGGATTCTATCCTTGTGTTTGGAGGAGACACTGAGTTGCGTGTTAATGGATACACGGACTCAAGTTTTCAAACAGATAGAGATGACATGAAATCACAAGATGGTTTTGTTTTCATGCTCAATGGTGGTGCCGTAAGTGGAGAAGCTTCAAGGAAGTCAGAATCATGGGATTCGACAACGGAGGCCGAGTACATAACAAAGATCGAAGGCGCCAAGGAAGCTATGTGGATCAAGCAATTCACGGAAGGTCTAAAAGTAGTACCTACCGCCAATGATCCCATCACTCTCTATTGTGATAATAGTGGGACGATCTTCCAAGCTAAGGAGCCAAAGTCTAGTAATAGATCTAGACATGTACTTAGGTCGTATCATGTAATAAGAGATTTCATTGAAAGAAAGGAAATTGCGATTTGTAAGGTTGGGACGGATGACAACATAGCCGATCCGCTCACCAAGCCTTTATCGCAGGCTAAGCATGATGGACATGTTACGTCCATGGGACTTAAACGTGTACCAAGTTTTTGTTTGATTTTGAAATGAAATAAAAGTGTTGTTTTTGTTCATGTTCATAATCACATTTGTCTTTTATCTTTAATTTATACTTTGTTACATCCAAACGGGTTGTAGAGACAATTGAACCCCGTTAAAGTGAACACGGATTAACATAGTATTTGCCCATAGTCACTTGTATGAGGTGACGTCTCGAAGTGACTAGAGTGTGAGGCGATTGATGGCAAGTTCAAGTGCCATAGAGTCATATAAGATGACTAGTCGATCACATAGGCAGATTGTTAGGAACATTTTGTCGGGCATTATGACCGCTTATAGAGTTCTGGCAAATTTATATGGTCGTGGCGAGAGCTACTATAGTATTCAAATGAGTCAATTCTTTTGACTAAAGACTATTCGCCTAAGATGGCACAGTTTCAGATTAACTTTGATTTGTGTTACTACGACCTTCGTAAATGGGGTCAAATGGGCATATTTTGGGTTATGATGGCTGTGGCTAGTCGAAGGGAATGAGTGCGATAGGAATTGTCCACCCCTAGTCAGGGTTATAACAATATCTCAGGGCCACTCGAGGAGTAATGAACTGGAAATGCGTGGCCACGCTCGGAAAGTATCTATGATAGATAAGTCCGGTCAATCAGTTATTCTCCAGATCGAGGAAACCACTCTCAATATGATCACTTGCAAGTACGACCTGAAAGACACCTTGCATTGAGTGGCAGATAGTAATAGGACAAGAGAATTGGCGACGCACACTTGTCGAGGACAAGTGGGAGATTGTTGGGAAATGTGTCCTCAACAATAGTGCGATCATGTGATTTAAATATCATTATTAAAATCTCATTTTAAAGAATACAATTGGGAAGTATTTATACTGTCAACTGGTCAACATATATCGGTAATGATTGGTGACTAGAGTTTGACATTATTGTCGTGTCGAGACGGTGGTGATCGATTGACCTCCTAGGTCATACCTATAGGGCAATACTCTTAATTGATCATTTAATTAATCGTATAATGTTACGAGTTAATTAAATTACTTGAAAAATTGACGGACGATTTTGGAAGTAAAATTTACGTATCAAATTGAAATGTGATTAAATGAGATACGGTCTGAGTAATTGAATTGTATCATTACTCGAATGAAATTATTGTTTAAAGAAACAATCGGAATTGATTGAATTATTATAAATACAAATCTGTTGTGATTTATAAATTGGTAAAATATTTTGGCACAAGTAATTATGAAATTACTAAGTCGATTTTTTTATGTGACGTATTTTTATTAATACGTTGATTTTTAATATGTTAAAAATACATAACAAATTTATGTGACATGTGACATGTGACATATTGACAATTGACAAAAATAATATGGAATCCATATTAACTAAAAGTGCCGAAATATTAGAGGAGTATTAGGCTAAAATTGTGTTTATATTTTAAATAGAAAACATAATGATTAAAAAGCTAGAGTAGCCATGCAACCCTATTTACCTTGTGAAGACAAATATGGGCATGCATTGGCTCCCCAAAAGCTCCTCCCCCCACCGGTTTTTCCTAGAGCATTTAGAGAGTTTTTCTCCTCTAAATTATTCATTCATTCACATTCATAATTTCTAGTGTAAGAAATAAAATTTTCTCTCTACATTTTAATGATAAATTAGAGAGATAAAATACTCCAAAACTCCTTCTCCTCTACCCGGTTTTAGGAGCTAAAAACCAAACATTTTTGGTTCAATTTTTCACAAGATTAATATTATACTAGATCAAATAATATTAATTAGATTAAGGGTTAGCTTTGGGTATTATTCCTAAGGAGAGATCCTACACTTGGATCTTGTTCTTCCATTAAAGGAAAGCTCAAGAACAAAAGAAAAGGAGATTTCTTTTGTGCCCATTTGAACCGAAATTTCAATGTAAGGATATGATTTCTTCTCTATTTTATTATATTGTTTGCATGCATAAAATCCGCATTTAATTTTATGACAAATAAATTTCGACATATATGAGTATGTTAGTATGTATATGAATCTACATTTCCTTCAGATACAAATCAGAAAGTACTCCGATATTGCCAAATATGGAAATCAAAGATATCAAATCTAAAGAAAAACGTGATTCCGTTAAACGTGAGTTACTAGGCTGCAAAACAAGGTGCACATTTTACTTATTTTGAAAGCCAATTAGCTTAAACGGCAGAGCATTGTGCAATGCACAAGATGTGGGTTCAATTCCCACATTGGCTAAGAAATACCGGTGTTTCTTTTATATTCTTTTACATTGTGATTGCCTAGAAGGGGTCAGATTTGGTCAAATCGGATCTCGGTCTGTAGTCAGGGGTTAGGTTGATCTATTCAGTTGCAATTTGGAGCGGGTTATTCAGGTTAGGTCAATTTTGCTATGAAATCAACAATAAACTTTATAAACTTGCCTGGTTTAAAGTGTTCTATTTTTGTGGCTTCTTCCACAGAACTCCGATTTTCTTCAAGACATTCCCATTCCCATTCTTCTTCTTGAAGGAATCTTCATCATAGTCATCCAAGTAAGGTGAAAGAGGCAGTGGTCCAGTTGGGTTGACATACTTGCCATTGCTTCCCGGTGAGAGCATCGAAGCAGCAGCCTCTGCAGCCTTCCTCCATTGATCTGACTGCACTTTAAGTCTTCTTAGCTCAGCCTCCAGTTCTCCATTTGTTGCCTGAGCCCTCTCGAGCTGCTCTGTCACCCTTGCTACCTTCGCCAAAGCATCCATCTCACCGGCTCGAGAAGCGTCTAGTTTAGTGATCTCTAGCTTGAGTGTTTCATTCTTTTCCAAAACATTTTGTAATTCAATCTCCTTATCCGTCAAATTTGCCTTTATCTTCATCAGCTCAGCTCCCAGTTCCTGATCTTTGTTGGGCTCCAACTCGGATTTCATAAGCTTCGAGTTTAGGATATCATTCTCTTTTGAAATACCCTGCAATTCTGTTTCTTGTCCATCAAGCTTCCCTTCAACTCGATATTTGCAGCTGCTTTTCTCAACTCTTCCTTCAGATCAGCCTCTCTTAAGCTGAACTGATCTTTGATCTGAGCCGAGATTTCAGATGCACTCCTAATTTGCGCCTCGCTAAGGGACCGTTCTTCCTCAGCTCGCGTCTCAAGCGCTTCTAGGGCGGATCTTAGTCGCCTTACCTCCAACTTAGCAGACTTCCAAATCCATTTGACACCGATCACTATTAACCGTCTTGAGATTCTCAAAGAAAACTTTCCAGGAAGCTTACATGTGCCCTTGACTGCTGTAATTCAGACACAACTGCATCATAAGCCTTTGTCGAATTTGCAACATCTGATCTGAGTGCATTGATGGTGTCCTTAGCAGCTTCTAGTTGGGCTAAAGTCTGCTTGATCGAATTCTGGGCCTGGGCTTCAGATTCTTTGGCCTGCACTAGCTTGTGTTTCATGGTATCAGCAAGGGAACAAGTTTCCGCCAAAGTATTCTTCAAGTTCTGAAGCTCAACAGGGAACTATTTTCCTCCGATTCAGAGGCCTTCTCAAGTTGTTGTTTAAGCCTCTGGATTTCATCCAAAACTGACGCTAACGAAGCAGCGTCATCAAGCTGTTGCTTAGTCAAAGCCTCGATTTTAGATTCCCACTCTTGGTCCTCTTGAGGATTGTCCTGGAAATCTGTGGCAGTAGCGCTTTTAGAGGCACAGAGGTCCGAAAGTTGCTTCTCAGATTCATACATAGCATTAGTAGAGCCAATATTTACAGTATAGAATGCCAAGGACTGGTAGTTTCTATGCATAAGCCTAAAATGCCTTGAAAAAGCCGTTAAATACATTAAATGTCCTTCACTGTCATTTCCCTTATTTTATACACATAGAACCTTATTTCATGCACTTAGAACTTTATTTCATGCACATATAATGAAAATTAATGTCTTTAACCAACAGTAATTACTAACATAATATAACCAACTGGTGCAACTGAAGAACTTTTTAATGCACATAGAACCTTATTTCATACATATAGAACCTTGTTTCATGCACATAGAACCTTATTTCATGCTCATTTAACACTTATTTCATGCATATAGAACCTTATATCATGCACATAAAATTTTATTTTATGCCCATATAATTAATGTCCTTAACCAACACAAATTAGTATCATAATAGAACCCTTATTTCATGCACATAGAACCCTTATTTCATGCACATAGAACCTTATTTCATGCACATAGAACCTTATTTCATGCACATAGAACCCTTATTTCATGCACATAGAACCTTATTTCATGCACATATAACACTTATTTCATGCATGTATACAGACGACTATCCTAAAATCATGGGATTTGTTATTTAATAGGTTATATGGGATTCGAACCCATACCTTTGTGCAAAATATGCACATCGCTCTACCATTGAGCTAATAACCTTTACAATTCGCTATAAATAAGTTAAGTATCCAAGTAAACATGTCACTATATAGTATAAATTACAAAAAATTGGATGAAAGCGAAAGAAAATTCGACTGAAACATACAGAACTATGCGCAAAAATCGATATAAGGTTTACCTGAAGAATAGCATGATGCTAGATATAACAAAAACTGAATCAGACAGGAAAGTAAAATTGGAGGGTGAGGGTAAGACGGGCCGGACGATGCTCAAAATAAGTTTAATCCGTCGACTTTCTTATAAATATTTATAGGTGTATTGTATTCCATATACATCAATTCCACCTTAATCCGTCGACTTTCTTTTTAACCCAAGTGCAATGTAACTAAAAATTTTCATGCTTCATTCCATGACTAGCACATATAAAAGTTTTAGCAAAGTGTATATGCTCAAAATTAACTTTGTAAGCGCAGTTATTTAACAAATGATAACCATGAATCAAAGATACATAATTAACTACCTGAAACTTGGCTCACTGTACAAGAGACGAAACCATCATAGACCATTTCCTATCCATAAGAAAGGGTCAATCTCCGATTATAAATATGCATTGATGGCTTAACTGATAGTGCCACAAAATTAATCACAATAGTAGTTGCAAAGAGGTTGTATAATCACTTCAAAGACATACACAATCTCACAAACTCTACCACAAATTAATACTACACCAAATACTATTGTTCCGATAATACTACACCAAATAATGTCACACACACCGATAATACTACCCGAATGCTACCTCACCCGCTACTACTAATCCGAATGACACTTTGGTCTCAACAATATCCCTACTCGACAAATCCACTAGAGCTAGACAAGTTCCTCCCATTTAAAGATTTTGTCTGCCCCTACCTTGGCATCTCGGTCCAATTCTCAGTACATCAAACTCAATTCTCCCTACTATCAAGTACATATCCTAAAAGAAGACATCTCTCTTTTCTCCCCCCTCATCGCTCTAGGATTCCTTTTCTTCAATTCAACTTCTACAAAAGTATCTAATTCTCCAAGAGAGGGCTAGGTATAACAAAATTAAGGCTAATTCAAACAAATAACACAATACTTTATACACAGAGATTACCACCAACTACATGGAGCAACGATGGATCATACCAACACCGTAAAAGTTGAGATGGGATAGACAGTCTTTTGGTTAAAAATCTTTATCGTGTTGATCTCATCCCGGTTGTTTAAGTCTTTGGAATTTGAGTAGTAACCGCTTCACGAATCATCCCATAAACCCGATAACATTAGATTAAGTAAACAATCAAACAAAAATACCAAGGTGAAGCAAATTATAACAAAAAGAATATTTCTTTGGTAAATTAGATTAAGTAAACAATCAGAAGAATTCAGAACCAGCCTAAGTCGGGAGAAACAGAAATTATCGAAGATTCTAACATAGAAAAATTGCAAAAATTAGGGTTTCATGGATTAGAGAAATAAACGATACGTGAATTGCATACAAAAGAGAGAAATATTGGAGCGAAGATGATGAACTTACAGTGAAATCTGCGAATATAATCGGGAGATTAAATCAGTGAATGAAGAAATATATCGCAATTATCGAAGTGAGAAGAAAAAAAAGAGCGAGAAAGCAATTGTAGAAAATGCAGTGTTGGAGGATTTGGGGATTGGGGGAATAGGCGAGTTTATCTCAGCCGTCAGTTTTTTTATAAGATCTAAGGGTTGTAAGTGGTTCTCACAGTTCTCATTATCTTCATGGTTCTCATATGATCCCGAATATATATATAAATATATATATATATATATAGAAGGGTTCTTATAAGGCCACTACATCTAATAAGTCCCTAAGTCCTTATAAGGGCCTTTGGATGGAAGGGATGAAGGGATGAGATTACATCTTGATGGAAGGCCACAAATTGATCTCCCCTAATTAGCTTCCTAACTCAATTAATCTCCCTTCTTAATCCTCCTCATTCTCATAACCTCCTCTCATCCATTCATTCATTCACCCATTTCAATAATTCACTCCCTCTCCTGATTCATTCACTCCCAACAAAAAAAACCCCACAAAAAAAAAACCAAACAAATCCCACCTTTCCTTTCAAAAACCAAAAACAATCCCACCACCCACAACCCACCACCATATCTTCCACCTCCACGACCTGCCGCACCAACATAAAACCTCCACAACCCCTTCCTCCCCTCCGTCTTTCCTCCTCCTTTATGATGCCGCCAACCACCCCACCTCCGCACCCTACCACCGTGACCAACAACAACAACAAATCGACCCCACCGCCACTTCAACACCAGCAGTCACACCACACCAAGGCACGTCACAACCAACTACAACTACAACCGCCACCACGCACCCCCTCGCCATCGCCGCACCCGCACTTCTCGCCGCCGCCACCATAGAAGACCACCACCGTGTCATTCCAGATCTGGGTTTCTTCTCCTCTCCATTACCACCTTTCACTCTCGCCCTCCACAACCCAAAACCCGACACCCTAAACCCGACACCCTAAACACCAGCAGCAACACCAGCCCCACCGCCGTCCTTCCTTCCTCCTCCTTCCTCCCTCCCGCCGTCCTTCCTCCTCCTCCCGCACCTCCTGCCGCCAATACTCCCTCCGCCGTCCTTCCTTCCTTCCTCCTCCTTCCATTTTTTTTTGGTTTTGTTCTTTGTTTTTTTTTGTTTTTGTACTGCGTTTTTGTTTTTTTTTGTTCTTTGTTTTTTGTTTTATTTTTGTTTTTTGTTCTTTGTTCTTTGTTTTTTGTTTTGTTTTTGTTTTTTGTTTTTGTTTTTATTTTTTATTTTTTTATTTGGTTGTTATTGTTATTTGATTTTTTGGACTAAAGTTATACATCTTGTCTATTAAAGTTATACACTGCGTGCATTAGAGTTATACACACGATATTTAAATTTGGTTTTGTTATTTGGTTTTTTATTATTGTTATTTGGTTTATTTCGGGTTGGGTTGGGTTGTTGGTTTTTTTTTTTTTTTTTTTTTTGTTATTTACTTATTATGTTGTTATTTATTTAGATCTAGTTTTTAGATTTTTAGATTTGTTTTAATTTTTTCATATTATTTTAAATACCTATTGGTTTTAGAATTGTCGTTTTATATTTTTCATATTTATTTGGTTTTTATAAAAGTTATACACTTAAAACATTAAAGTTATACATTTTATGACTAAAGTTATACCCTTGAAACATTAAAGTTACACTATTTACGACTAAAGTTTTACCCTTGAAACATTAAAGTTATAATTTTTATGACTAAAGTTATACATCTTATCTATTAAAGTTATACACTGCGTGCATTAAAGTTATACACACGATATATAATTTTTTTTGTTATTTCAGATTTCGTACAACTTTAGTGGTCATTGTGTACAACTTCAATGCCCTTATGTGCAACTTCAGTGATCATTTATTTCAGATTTTGTATATATTGTTTTTGGTTTTTGGTTTTTTGTTTTTTCTATTTTTTTTTGTTTTTTAGTTAAGAGTTGTTTTTTAAGGGTTTATTTTTGACTTATTTTTGTTTTTGTTTTTTGTTTTATATAAAAGTTCACTATTTACGACTAAAGTTATACAATTTTGAACTAAAGTTATACAAATTTGGACTAAAGTTATACAAAAAATGACTGAAGTTGTACTCTTATGGAATAAAGTTATACAATTTTGGACTAGAATTACACAAATTTGGACTGAAGTTATACAAATAAGGACTAAAGTTATACAAATAAGGACTAAAGTTATACAATTTTGGATTAAAGTTATACAAATTTTGACTACAATTATACAAAAAATGATTGAAGTTATACAAATAAGGACAAAAGTTATTCAAATAAGGACTAAAGTTATACAAAAATGGACTAAAGTTATACAAAAAAGGACTGAAGTTATACAAAAATAGACCAAAGTTATACAAAAAAAGACTAAAGTTATAGAAAGATTGGACTAAAGTCATACAAGAATGGACTAAAGTTATACAAAATTGAACCAAAGTTATACAAAAATGAACCAAAGTTATACAAAAATGGACTAAAGTTATACAAAAAATTGGACTAAAGTTATACAAAAATGAACCAAAGTTATACAAAAATGAACCAAAGTTATACAAAAATAGACCAGAGTTATACAAAAATGCACCAAAGTTATACAAAAAAGGGACTAAAGTTATACAAAAAATTGGACTAAAGTTATACAAAAATTGGACTAAAGTTATACAAAAATGAACCAAAGTTATACAAAAATGAACCAAAGTTATACAAAAATGGACTAAAGTTAGTCCATATTTGTATAACTTTAATCCATATTTGTATAACTTTAGTCCATTTCTGTATAACTTTGGTTCATTTTTGTATAACTTTGGTTCATTTTTGTATAACTTTGGTTCATTTTTGTATGACTTTGGTTCATTTTTGTATAACTTTAGTCCTTATTTGTATAACTTTAGCCCATATTTGTATAACTTTAATCCATATTTGTATAACTTTAGTCCATTTTTGTATAACTTTGGTTCATTTTTGTATAACTTTGGTTCATTTTTGTATAACTTTGGTTCATTTTTGTATAACTTTAGTCCAATTTTTTGTATAACTTTAGTCCATTTTTTGTATAACTTTCGTCTTTTTTTGTATAACTTTGGTCTATTTTTGTATAACTTTGGTTCATTTTTGTATAACTTTAGTCCATTTTTGTCTTAGATGAAAAAAAAAGTATCTCACAAAAAAAAAACGAGATTTAAAACACGAAATCTTAAAAAAAACGTATAACAAGAAGAGATTTAAGAAAATGAATAAAAAATGAGAACTAACAAAATAAAAGACAACTAAAATAAAATAAAAGACAAAAAAAAATAATGAATGGAAAAAACAACTCAAAACATACAAATTAACACAAAACGAAAAAAAAAAAAACCGAGTTAAAAAAAAAAAAAGAGTCAGCGGCGGTGGGGTGGCGGCGGGGGGGGTGGTGGGTGGTTATTTGGTGTCGGGTGGGGTGGTGGTGGGTGGTGGTGAATGAGGAAGAGAGGAATGAAGATTTATTTGAGTTTTTTGATTTATTTGGATTTTTTGGGTTTTTTATTTATTTGATTTTTGGGTTTTTTTATTTATTTGGGTTTTTTTTTGAGTTTGAGAGAAAAGAGAAATGAAATGTGTAAGATGAAAGAGAAATGGATGAGTGGAAAACAAATATATAGTAAATTAGTGATTAATTAGAGTGGATTAGTGAAGGAGGAGAGAGATGGTGAGATTAGCTTATAAACACACTTTTTTGGGGTTGATCTCATCCCTCCATCTCCCTCCATCCAATGGCTCATAATAGAACTTATGGACTCAATATATATGTTGGCCTTAATTGATCTCTTCTCTCTCTCTCTCTCTCTCTCTCTCTCTATATATATATATATATATATATATATATATATATATATATATATATATATATTTTTTTTATATATATATCATCTTTTTCGACCGTGTCGATTATAATTATCGTTAGTTCACTAATATAGTTCACATAAAAGTGATAGATAATAAATCGACAAGACCTCTCACATATTTAAAATTGAGATTAGCCTTTCCAAATAGTAGGACCCATGAATCCCTTTGACATTTGGGTAGATTCGGTTTCCCGGGGTACTTTCATTTTTCATCGGGTTAGTGGGGTAATAATAAGTTATTACACGCGAAATTTGGTTGGGCTCAACAGATATAGAGATTAGTCTCATGTTCTGGGCTAGAGATGAACTTACATCGACCGAGAGTTCTAATTGTAGAATCGGTTAAAGAGTTAACCCACCGAGTTATATTAGTGAGGGATGTATCGGTTTCCCGTGCCCGAGTTAATATGGATTTGGATCTCGGAATCATTTATATAATTAGGTGGAGGTCATTATATAAATGTTAAAACACGCTAAAATATTTTAATATATTAACGATGAATGTTTCTTTTCCCACTATTTCGTTGTTTTATGTTGTTCTTTATCTTTTCTCCTATTTATATACGATATCAATTCGATTGTAACACGAGTCTCCGCTACACCACTATTACTAAATAGAATCTCTTTCTAAATCCTCAAATGAACCGTATCATAGGTAATGGACTAGTTCCATAGGAATCGTTCTATTCCATAGAACGACATAGGAGTTGTCCTATGTCATATAAGATTAGCATCTTAAATTCCTAACATGCCTATGCATTATTTATTGTGAAGAAGTGTGAATAGAAGTAATGATTAGTCAAAATATGTTTTGATAATGTCATCTATGCATCCACGGTTCAAAAGTCTTATTGCTCAAACTAAAACACTTGTCATCAAGCACTTAAGATTATTAAGAACATGACAAATGTTAAATTGGTAAATTGATTTGTTAGAAATTTTGATTAACCAAATACCACAATAGAGTTAACACTTGTGAAGGATTAACTAGGAATTTATATGAATATAAGTCTTCATCAAGTAGAAATTCTTGAAGTTTGTGGGAGCAATAAGAAGTAAGTACCTATCTTAATTGTTAAGGATAGAACTAGGCTCGAAAGAGAAGGTGTTAGACACTAAAATAGATACAAATCCCAAATAAGTAAAGATCAAGGAAGTTGGTTGTGTGACTCCAACATATTCCTTCTTGAATATATATGACATTGACATTACATTCAAGCCTATCACCACATCATGAGCATTTGAGTGCAACGACAAGCAAGAATAAGTTCAGAAATTTGCATGAATGAAACTAGGGTAGTTGCCATTTCATCCATGAACATATGAATGTTGTAGTGTACTCATTTTAGTTTTGTATTTAGAATTGTACCTCAATAATTGTTATGATGTACACTAAGTCTAAATAAGAATATAATTCAAGTTTTTGTATAAAACGCAAAGGGTTTCTCAATTATACAATTGAAACAAGCGTTGTACCCTAACATACCACGATTAAGTTTATGGTGAGACCATGTAAATCAAGGTAATTATATTCAAACTAGAAATAAAATGTCATATATATACAAGACTCGAGTTGGTGATCCCAAATTATTTCTCATTTCTCGATTGAAAATCGCATTAAAACTAGTTTTGACTAGTATCCCACACCATTTGAAATAGGAAACAATAAAGTAAAGACTTTGATTTACAACAAATAGAGTGTGATATGGTATCACAAGATCACTATCATAATCACACCCTATGAAGATAAGGTGTGTTATAAGGATACAAAGAATCCTATACGATATGATTGAATCTTTACTATAAAGTTGGAAATAATTTCTATCACAATTTGTCTAGTATTTATTTTTCCCACAAAAAAAAAACATAGTTAAAGCAATCAAGTACAATTCATATATGATATGATTAGGCATGGTACCTAAGTTGTAGCTTGTTTCGGAAGAAAGCATGTGGCTTTGTAACCCAACTATCACGAGAACACCAAGTTTGTGGCTCGTGATGTTGTCTTTTGAGAAAAGAAGTTTATTTCTTAAAGACAGAGTGGGAGAAAATGTTCAAGAGCCACAAACTGAGAATAAGACGTAGGAAGATGTTCCTTCTTGGTCAAAATCAGTAATTATTGATTCCAAACCTAAAGTGTTGATTCGAAACCTAAGTGGACAGGAATCATGTTATTTTTAAAAGTAACAAACCTGTAACTTATTAAGATGCTTTATCTAGTCTCAACTCCACAAGAGTCCTAAATAAGCATAAATATGAAAATGTTTATTTAGCTTGGTTGGGTTGTGGCAAAGGGTTTTGCAAGCAACAACAACGCTTCATTATATTCGGATATGATTTGATATAGTTGGATTTTAAAATCATCTTGCATGAGTTTTGTAAATCGCAATTATCCTAAGGTAGGATACAAACTTAAGAAGAAATCTTAAGTAGAAGTTAAGGAGTTGAATTGTATGTTTTGATCATGTGATAAACGTTTCTCGAATTGTCGAGTAGTTCTGTTTATACATGGAGTTTAGTGGGAGTATGGTGGTATTATTAGTCTTATATGTGAAGGACATATTGATCATTGTGAATGATGAAAGACTTAGGAGAAGAATAATACATCTCTAAGGTATCCAGACCTATTAGGATAGTTCTAAGAGGATATTAGCGTTGAATGAATATTCTTAAGTTGATAAGAGCCTAGACAAGTTCAAAGGTATTGAACATGAAGAAATTGAATCCATTTGCTTCCGCTGCGGGATTAATTCATTATGCTAAGATGTATTACCATTCTCAAACCTCGTATACTTGAAGTATGACGAGATGTTACAAATCGAATACTTGAGAGAAGTCTCTATATAGCCACATAGTTCATTAGTTGGTACTCAGGAAGTACTAAAGATATGAAGCTAAACATTTAGAAATGAGATGGATTTATGTGCAAGGAGTTACACAAAGAACCATATTCTAAACACATAAGGATGGTTAGAGAACCATCTTGGCTATATTATTTAAGGAAGATATCTGCTAAAAAAGTCCTAGGCAGTTGAACAATGAGATATGCACAACGGAAATTGAGTACACTTGCAATAATGAGATATGCAAGAAGGAAGGGATGATATTAGGATTCAGTTTTGTGAATTGGAGGAACTATGGTAGTTCTTTCCAATAACCGAAGGTCCTATCCTTACACACTGTGAGGACAGTGGGAGTTATTCAAGGCCAGAGAGCCTATGTCCAGATTTGATCTAGACACGTACTCAAAGAAGTTCTTATAATACAAGATTATACACAAGAATGAGAAATAGTATATAGTAAGGTTAGGGAAAGTGCAAAGTGTTGCTAAAACTTGATAATCAAGGCCTTTTCATAGGCTAAGCATGATAAGTCATGCCATTTCAATTGAATTGAGATGATCAACTATATGCAAGATTAAAAATTAATTATAGATTATGTAGTAATTGATATTGTATCAATTTTACATATGTGATAATACACTCATCGTTTGAGTTTTATTCAAAACTCTTTTCCAATAATACTTTGTTTTTCCAAATAGGTTGTAGAGACAATGTTGAACCCTATTAAGGTGAACTGGATTAACATAGTATTCGCCCCTAGTCACTTATATGAGGTGACGTCTCCTAGTGACTAGAGTGTGAGTCGATTGATGGCAAGTTCAAGTACCATAGAGTCATAAGAGATGACTAGTCGATCACATAGGCAAACTGTATAGGACACTCTATCGGGCAGTGACCGCTTATAGAGTTCTGGCAATTTTATATAGCCTGGTCGTGGCGAGAGATACTATAGTATTCTTTTGAGTCGATTCTTTGACTAGAGACTGTTCGCCCAAGTCGGCACAGTTTCTGATTGACTTTGATTTTTGCCCCAAGTGATTCTGTCAAAAGGAGTGAGTGTGCATCTTTTGGGTCATGATGAACTGTGGGTGTACGAAGGGAATAGTGCGATAGGAATTGTCCACCCCTTGTCAGGGTTATTTGAAATCTCAAGGCCACTCGAGGAGTAGTGAACTGAAAATGCATGGCCACGCTCGGAAAGTATCTACGATAGATAATTCCGGTCAAACAGTTACTCTCCAGATCGAGGAAACCACTCTTGATATGATCACATGCAAGTACGACCTGCAAGACACCTTGCATTGAGTGAGAAATTGTAATAGGACAAGAGAATTGGTGACGCACACTTGTCTCGGATAAGTGGGAGATTGTTGGAGTATGTGTCCTCAACAATGGTGCGATCACGTTATTGAAACTCATGATAAGAATACGTAAGGGATGATTCAATATATATAGATTCAACTGATCAACATTAATCGGTAATGATTGGCTGACTAGAGTTTGACATTACTGTCGTTTGACGGTGGTGATCAGTTGATCCCTTAAGGTCACACCTAAAGGACGATTCCCTCAATTGTAAAGTTAATTAATTGTATATCAATACAGATTAATTAATTCCTTAAATTGAACAAATTTTATTTATAAGAGAGAGTTTTATATCTTATTGTAATTTGATTAAATAAGATTCAATTTAGTAATTAATATGTTATATTACTAAAATTGATTAATGTTTATGAAATATTTGAGATGAGAGTAATTAGTTAATCATAATTGCAAAATATTGTAGATTATATTAACTAGACTTAATATGATCCATTATATTTACATGTAATTGTGAATTACTTGTTAATTTGTTAATTGTAATTTATTTGATACATAATGATATTTAATTAGTTAAATATGCATTTATATTACTAATGACATGTTATATGTCACATGTCACAACATATTACAAATGACAAATGACAAAAAATAAAATGGAGTCCATTTTAAGTGTTAAAAAACCGGTTGGATTAAGGGTTAGCGGGTGATGATTTTGTCATTAGTTTATTGCATGCTTAAGACATCATCATGACACCTACTACTAGCCCTTACACACGTAGCTTTTCTTGTGGAGAACAAAAGGCAAATTGGGAAGAAAAATTTGACTAACCTATGCTCTAAAAACCGGTTGCCCCCTCCATATACTAACTAGAGAATTGTTCTCATTTTAGATGATAATACTCATGCTCAAAACCTCTCTTCTCTCTCTACATAAAAATTATTTTTGTGCATAAAATTTGTTCATAGATCTAATATAAAATATTACTAAATGTGTAGTAATTTTATTAGATTAAAATTTAAGGTTCACTATTAATATTATCTAGTTAATAAGATTAATAGTATTGAGGGGTAGTCTTGGTGCAACTAAGAGGAGGTATTCTATAATGAATACTTGAAGTTTTGGAGGATCATCCATTTACTAATAGCTCAAGATCTACAAGAGAAGGAGTCTCTTGTGGTGCCCTATTTCGAACCATACAACAATGTAAGGAGAATTGATTTTCTTCTTAATCTTCATATTTTGTATAATTTCTTTTTGCATGCAACTAGATCCAAGAGATAAATTAATGAGTAATTTATAAAATCCATTAAATAAGTTTAATAGGGGTTTATGAAACTTTCAAATTCTGGGGCTTTGTTGAGTATTAGTGGAAACTACAATTCAAAATATACATAATCAAAATAGATATAATACATGGAAGTATACAAAATTGACCTCAATTTACGTCTAAAATAGTTTTTAAATCACACTAACCCGTATCGAAATGGTAGAAAGTTTTCTGTTGATAACCTTCCACATGGACTGACAAACGTAAAAGGCGCATTGTTTGTCGTCTGGTGCTTTAGGAGACTATTATATAAATCACACACAAATCAGCTGAATTAGATAATCAACCTCTCGCATAAACATTAATTAAATGATACGAGTAATTATTAAGAATACACTTACTAATGGCGTGATAAAATTGGGAACAGTGTTGCTTTCATATTTCCCAAGTGGACATAATCTTTTGTTTGCTTCAAAAACACTAATTCATAAATATACACACATGCCATTATTATTTGCATATATATGGCTCAAGTCATACAATAACAAATGACATTATTGAAGGTTGTAAACTTACTCAGTTATCATCCTTACACAACTGTCAGAGGGTTTGCCTTTGCGAGAGTCAATCCAGTACACTGTTTTTGTTTCCACTTGGATTGCCAGTAGCACCCAATGCTTCCTATTCAATTTGGGACATTGAATTGTTAGTTCATTTACACGTATTTAAACATGTTAATAATAAATTTATAGAACCATGATTTATTACAATAATCACGTACTATGCATACATATTCTCATTATAGAGGGCAAGCCATAGTTTTTTGGACGACATCAACCGACGAGCGATACTATTGATTTGTTCTTCGTATGAAATTCTGTGCACAGAGAACGCCTTAGGACTCAAGAATCCGTAGGTGTGAATTGGGACCTTCAACTCAGCGAGCTGATTATTGAGGTACCTATTACGCCATATGGAACGAAGATTGTTATTGTAATTGATAATTTAAACAAACATCATTATTCGTAAATGGAAATGACTAAATAGTTTTATTAATAAAACTTACTTCATCCAAATCAAAATGTGAACAACATCTAAATTGTCAAGGTCGACAAATTCCATCAGTTGCTTCGGGTCCAGTACGGCTATATTAGCTGCGCCCATAATTTCTTTTTCAATGTTAATCATGACTACATCCCCTCTAGGTGACCTCTTTACAGCCAGGTTGTGCAAAGCCTTCAGCGAAGCAGTTTTCATTTTTTTCTTATATTCACACGATTCATAATAAGAATCATAAGCAGGCTTGACTGCAACAACTTTCGTTGACGTAGTAGTAATTACTTTAGCTGCCATCATGGCTTTGCCTAACTTCTGCAAATGTAAAGATTAAAGTACTTACGATATGTTAATATTCGTACCCTAATATATTTAAAGAACAGGTAATAATTAACGTCTGCATATAGGTACCTCGGGGATGACAACATTGATGAGGTTGTCAGGCTATTGCACATAAGAGCTTAGGGCTTCTTTCAAATAAGTGACCTCCTCATTAGGAAATGGTACTTTTACTTACCCATACTCGTCTTTATATAATTGAGACACTTCCACTTTCCTGCATTTGTCATGAAGGGATATACCATAAACCTTAACTTGCTGAAGCCGGTCGTAATTGAACACGTATCCCCTTGCAACAACAACTTTCTGTTTCCTCTGTAAATAGGACAAACGACAAGCCACCTTGCAATCGCCCTTCATGTCAGCTTTAATCAATTAGTACACATACATTCACTACCTTTAATAAATTTCATAAGTAAAAAACGTGTATGATATGAATAATTATAAATTAGCAGCTATTACCTTTTTCGGTGTTGAGAAGAACATCTGATCATCAACTACCTCCACCTCATCCTGTGTCACGGCCTCCCTGGCTTTCCCTTCCTCTTCAACTGCCTGATATCGATCCTCGGCTCCCACCTCAGTCTCCTTTGCCATGTCATCCTGGGCTTCCTCTGTACATTAACACTTGTCCATGTAACACGTACTGATTTTCCAAATCATATGACACACTGTATATAAGACATAAATATTATTACCTCTTTTTCCTCCTCCTCCTCTTCCTTCTCCTCCTCCTACTCCTCCTCCTCCTCCTCCTCCTCCCCTTCCTCTGCTTCCTTTATGACTTCTTAAACCATATCCAACTCTTTTTCTGATGGCTTTTCCCCAGTTTCCAATATTCTCAGCATCAACCTGGCTATTTTCTGTAACTGTGTAGTAGAAATTAATGTCAGCATATATAGTTATAAATTACGTTAGTTCAAATACAGTATTTATACGGTTACCTTCTTGGAATCATCACCACTAATCATCCTTCGAGTAGTTTTCCCAAAATACTTAGTGATACCAACATGCGTCGATACCCCTCTCACACGACCTGGATGCTCTGCTTTGCCGATTGCCCCAACAAGAATGTCATCACGTCCTTTAGGCTTCCATTTTCCTTCCTGTACCCCCTTCTCACAGATCCTCTACATACACATAAAACCATTAAGCAACTCACAAATATATAACTCCGACCACCAGTGGTAGGAGTGACATATTTATTCAAACTTACAATTTTCTCTTTGATGTCCTTATCATATTCAGTTTCCGTATTTCTATTCTTAGAAGTGTGACCTTCCACCCAAGCGTCGTGACGACAGAATTTTCCAAGCTTTGCCTAGAATTCATTCATCACATTGATATCCTCTCAAAATATGTATGATTACTATGAACATATATAACATCCGACTAAAACACATAATAGTCTAATACTATAAGAATTATGTACTTACAAGTTTCGTCTTAATCAATCTATAACCACCTCGAGAGCCGTAAAAGACGGTCTTTTTCTTTGAAATGTTTGTCTTGTTCCTCTCACTCATAGCCTTCATCTAATAAATTGTATCAAGAAACGTAAGCATGACCGAACACTAAACTAAGTATACTTCTTTACTTATTATTATTAAGTTACCTTAAACTTGTTAGACTGCCTATAAGCGATATAGCTATCCCAATGGTCCTGACTGACATACAAATACTTATTTTTTGGTGGTTTCTTGTTCATATCCCCGGTTTCCTTGTTGAACAAGTGGTTCTCAGCAATCTTTAACTTCCAAGATCTGAGGGCTTCCCCTGTCTTTTTTTTAGGTACTTATCATACTTTTCGGGGACAACATAAGCTAACTGCATATATGATGAGCATAGTTGGTACAAGTGTTTCGGCTAATACACATAACAAGTAGTAACTTAATTTCAACTAAAACATTTATTATTGTATATACATACCTTTATTCTGTTTATTAGCATGGTGTTCCGTATTTTACTCAGTTCACTGATACGCGGCGTACCGAGAGACACATACTGTCTGATACGGTCGTTCTGTACCAAAAATAAATTACCTAAGTACTACTAACAGAAGTCAGCGGTAAGTAGGGTCGATCTCCACAGGGAGGCGGTTTACTATTCACTTGTCTACTCGGTCTGTCTGATGTCACTATTGGGGGTTTTGATTGTTTTGACTAAACTAAATAGATTAAGGCAAGAGAAAATAATGAAGAAAAACGGGGGTAAATCAGATAAAGGAGAGAAATATGCTAGGAATCGGTCTACCGTGGCAGCTACACTATCGGGTCAACTGAGTCGATTAAATTATTGATAAGAAGAGCGAGGTCGTCACCTTTCGGTCCTTAAACCTACGATTATACCCTTTCGGTCTCTAATCGCCCTAGGGTCTCCCTAACTTAGCTTTCGCCCTAATTAGGTATCACCTATTGTAATTAAGCAAGCCTTCCCTTCCAATCTTTCGATCCAGGTCGGGGGTAACTAAATAAATCGGTCTCCTGCATGCATTCATTCAACCTAATCACAATTATATTGCTTAATACAATTCTTGTCGCAAAACTAATCTTATCATGTCGAACCTAACATATTGCTACCACGGTTTCCCTAGTCCTAACATATTAAAGGAATTAGCTAGACATAATTAAATAAGCAAGAACAAGAAATAGAGAAGAAGTAATAAACATAAACATAAATTAAGGAGGAAAAGAAAGGGAAAGAAGTAATTACTGAAATAAATCCGGAAAGAAAGTAACAGTAGCAAAGTAACAGTGTATTGTGTGTGGGGGGCGTTAAAAATGACGTCTCCCCTTCGTATTTATAAGAAAAATAGGATTTTATTCAACCTAATGACGGATTTAAGCTAAAAGCCCAAGCCCGTAAGAGAAACCACTCGATCGAGTGATTTAAAACCACTCGATCGAGTAAACTAAAGCTTAAACCACTCGATCGAGTAGAAAATCTACTCGATCGAGTAAATCAATAAATGCAACTACTCGATCGAGTAGAAAAAGGACTCGATCGAACAAAATTCTACTCGATCGAGTACTTTCCAGCAACAGTTTCCTGCTTTGCGCACTGAACTTCAAACGGCTGACATTTCTTCGTTACTTGGGCAAACAGGGTGATTCTGGTGGCGTTGGAAATCTAAGAGGATAAGCTTTCATCTCCAATTGGAATCACCTGAATATCAGTTGTAGAACTCGAGATATGGCTCTCCAAATTAGGCACTAGTAATTTGAAGTTCTTCCTTTGCTCGCCTAGCTATCTTTCTTCTTTGCGCATCTTAAAATAGCTACATTCCCGCTCCAAATTCACTCTTCCTCCAAATGCATGCTAAACGGACGGTAAAAGGCTTGATTTCACTACTTTCTGGTCCATTCCTGCAAATAAGACAAAATAACCCAAAGTAGCATATTCGGAGCATTTAGTAGCATAAAGCTACGATAAAAGCGTAGAAATACGTGCATAAATAGGCTAAAAAGACTATATAAAATGCACGTATCACTGTCTTACACAACAACCAATCCAACTCGCAAAATACCCGGCATTCTCACCATATGGCAGCCCCGTATCTTTATCCCAATGTAAAGTATTAGGTATCTTTGAATTTATTGCTTCTAGGGAAACCCTTTGGCGCATTCGACCCGCAGTGTGTTGCAAATTATTATCATCACCTGAGTCATCGCCTGACGCATTTTCATCATTTCTTTTCCGCTTTTCGACCATATCTAAAGCATAAATTAATAAACAAATAATAACAATACATACTTATAATAACAAACAAATCTCTATAGAGGAGGGTTTATTACATCTTTAAAGAGGGGAATCCGGATTGATCTGGCGGCGGCAATGGCGATGATGACGATGACTGCGATGGCGATGGGGTAGGCTGGTGGTTGAGGGGAAGCTCAGTGTTTGAGGATATTATGTGGGGGGGGGGGAAGCTCAAAGTATATATGTGTGAATAATACAACACTTGCAAGACCTTGTTTATTGGAAAGTAATAAACACGGTATAAGAAAAACCGTTATATTTTGTTTCCAAACAGACTACGATTTTGTTTGATACCGTAATTGATTAGTACTATCTACAACGGGTTAGAAATAACCGTTGTCTTAAATATTTTCATTTTGTTTGATTTTTCCGCCAAGAAATAAAGCATCAATTTTTATATACATAACAACGGCCTGAACCGTTATAACTGTACACATCCAGAACAACGGTTTAGGTATAACCATTTTATTTTATATTTCATTTTGTTTGATTTTACCGCAAAGAAATAAAGCATCATTTTTATATAGATAACAACGGCCTGAACCGTTATAACTGTACACGTCCTGAACAACGGTTTAGGTATAACCGTTGTATTTAATAATTCATTTTGTTTGATTTTACCGCCAAGAAATAAAGCATCATTTGGTACGATTTTTCCCTAACCCGCCCGTTGCAACAGCAGAAAAAGTTTACAACAACAGTTTGATATATAACAGCAAGACAATAATTACACATGACGTAAGATATCTTGATTGGATTGCTGATATTTTCACGGCTGCCGTGAACGTTTTTTGGATTTGTTAGTCTCTTCATTAACCCAAATACCTTCATCATGATCATCCCGTGTATATATGTTTGGAATGTTAACATTTTCAACATCATTACCAAATTGCGATATAGCACTGTGATCAAGTCCTTCAAATTCGACGTCTTCATCATCTGGAATTTGGCGATGGTGGTGCGGTTCGAAACTTTGTCGTCTAAGTCAACCAACCAAAACAATATTTATAACTAAACAAACTACTCTTAGTAGAGTGGTAAGTAAAGGTCGGATCCCAAAGGACGGGTATTGAATTAAGTTATCGGTTGTAGAAAGCTATGTCTTAGGTTTGTCACAAACTGGGTTGAGATATGAGGTATCAAGCTACACTATTATAACAATAACATGTAAAGAAAGCAAAACAAACAACTAAAGTGGGGGTTTGTAAATAATAGATTAAGGCACTAGGGTGTCATGGGTTCATAGCGGATTCATGGTGGTGATCATACAAACATGTTTTCATAGTTGCAAGCAATTATTATTGTAGAGGAACCGAGTTAGTTTATGTCTTACGGTTCATAGGAAGATTTGGTCCCGGAGCCGAGTCGTCTAGACTGTACAACACTTACAAGTCGACTTACTTTCTTCCTATTCACTTCTATGCATGGTCTAACGAGACTCGAGTTAGTTTATATCTTACAAGTCTTGTTGAATAGATAAAAGATGGGTAATAAATGCAAGGTTTCATAGTTTAGCATTTCATCAAGCATAATATGTGCATAGGCTAACACTACAACAAGCAAGCAATTTTATGATAACATATTAGATTAAGTATAAATCTACCTCCATGTTATAGTTCCCCTAATCTCCCATTAACCCTAGCTAGGTGAATACTCACTCATGACTATGGTAAACATGCTAATGAAGGTGTCAATCATATTAGCAAAGTTAAACATGGTGAATGAGTAAATAAATAAGCAAGGGTAAAAAGGATTATACCAAATTGAGGATGATCCAAATAATAAGCTAAGAATAATAGAAGAACACTTGATGAATGATGAAGAGTTATCAAGTCATCAATAAACCCAAATAATCTTCAAATTACCCAAACTAGAACTAAGAACAATTGAAGGATTAAAGAGAAATTAAGATTTGATTAATATTGGATTAAGAGATTACAACTTGATAAACTTGATTAATGCTAAATTCTAACTAGCTAAACTTCTTCTAAAACCCCTTATTTAATCCCCTAAAACAATGTGGTATTTATACTAAGTAAAAGTATTAGGGTAACTAAAGGCTTAAATGACGATTAAGTCCCTAAGAAGATGATTAGTGCTTTGCAAGTCCTAGAGAGAGCCGCCCAGATTGTGGAATGAAGCAAACTCGCTCTGCCCAAGGATCCGCTCGACCTGAGGTTAAGTCGCTTGGATTGAGCCTTGAGGCGCCTGACTTGGGCTCGGGACGCTTGGATTGTGGGCTGAGATGCCCGGATCAGTGCTTGAGACGCCCGGATCTTTTGTTCAGCTCTTCTTCTTCTTCTTCTTCTTTGACTGCCCAAGGATCCGTGGGGATCGTGGGTAGTTCGTGAGGCTCTTCATCATTGACCATTTCTACTTCATTTATTCACTTAGGCCTTTAGTAATGGTCTCCTCTTTGATGTTTGGTCATTAGATGCAATCCATTTAGCTCTACTTTGCTCCATAAGTGCAAGGTTAGCAATCCTCTCCTACCAAGGACACAAAACCTCAAAGAATATGCAAAGTAGGGAACTAAAGATAAGAAATGACCCTAAATAGCACTAGAAAACATAGGAACGAGGCTAGTTAGGGGAGTAAATGTGCACAAATATGAGTCACATCAATTCATCAAATATCCCCAAACCGAACCTTTGCTCGTCCCGAGTAAAGAGGTGACTAAAACTATAACTCTTATTAATACTACTAGCCGATATGAGACAATTAGCGGGTCTCACTCCGCCCCTTCAACTCACAACAAGACATCCATGAGGTAAGATGCCTTCTTGCAAGGCAAGGTGGGGCTTGCCAAAATGGCGATACATGCAAGCATTAAGCACACAAAACAAGTAATGGATGCATCTACAAAAGAATAGCCACTCTCCTCATATAAGTGGCGGAAATCATCTAAAGGGGAAGCAATCTAAGGGTAGACATTCCATTGTAGATATTATTTCTCCAAGATACTAAGTCCAAAAGGATACCAACAAATCACCTCCAAGTTTTGTTAAACTAGAGTACTTTTGTCCTCAATTGCTAAATGCTTTTGTCAAGAGTAGGCTCCTTATGGTGTTAGAAACACTGTAGGATCACAGAATTCCCCCTCTTGCGTAGACAAGAAGAAGGGCCGTCCCCTCCCCACCATGCAACAAGGAAAAGATCATCAATGGATAAAAGGGATCAATATGCTTTGAGTTTTATAATGGTAGTTTGCTTTTGATTTGTTTCCCCCCAATTTCTTGTGGTATTTGACTTTTGAGAACATTTCTTTGCCACTTTTGATGTTTTGGCAATTTTGATACTTGGCAATTTCTTTGCATTTTTGAACATTTTTCAAAGTAACCCCATTTTGTAGCAAAGGCACTTTTATTGAAGCTTAGGAGTCTATTTTTGCCCCTCTTTTAATTGATGCAATTTTCTTGTGCAAACTTTTTGACTTTGATTTTGGTACTTGAACTCAATTTGGAGATTTTTGTGCCCATTCCCTTTTGTATTTGGCAAAACATGATGATAGTAATGGAAGAACGGTCGCATGGCATCAAGGGTCACCTTGGAATAAACGGTAGCCGAGGAGTCATCACACCACAAGGTACTCTTGACTAGGCCTTAGTCCATGGGTCAAAAGATACTAGTATGACACATCCTAGGGTGTCTTGAGGGTATTCTAGCAAACAAAGTATCAAGGAGAAAAATTATCTACAAGGGACTATACACTTTTGCCAAGCTTCCCAACTAGACATTTTCACAAAAAATTTCCTAAAATGCAACTACATGCCATGATGCAACTATCATATATACAACCTAATACAAATGCTACTATCACTAGTATGCCATAAGATCTAAATACAACTCCTAGAATCACATTGGTTTGTACCGCATCAAACAAAAAGAAGCCACATAGTCATTAACATAGAGAGGAAAAAGAAGATTTGGAAAGATCATACCATGCGGTCTTCATATTCCTCATACCTCGGATGTGGCGTAGTCGGTCCAATGTCATAGGAGTGAACACAAGCAAACAAATATATACAATTTATACATTTCTACACTACAAAAGGAAGAACATGTTTTTAGATTTTTGAAATTTTTTTCAACTTTTTATCGTTTTTTAAATTTTTGAGTTAGGAAAGTGTTAGAATTCCCCATCCCCACACTTAGAATGGACATTGTCCCCAATGGACAAAACAATAGGGAATTGTGCAAATGTAATGAAATGAATGATGCATGATTCTACACTAAATGCAAGCTATAGGTGAGATATGTACATGTGATAAATATATACAAGTGATGCAAACTAATCTATACTACATGATGCATGCTTTCTATTGTTCGGAGAGCTAATTTGAATTAACTCGCATTCCTTATGATTGAACTTCCCCAAACCGGACAAAACACTATTGCTAGTGCAAAAAGAAAGGGAAGTTCATTCACAAGGCATGAAATGCAATGCATGAATGAAGATTGTCATTTTGGATTCTTGTAGTGGGAGCAAAAAGATAAGCACCTCAAAGTGACCGAGGTGGGAGTCCCTTGAGTAGTGCTAGGACTCCAAACTCAAAACTACCAAGAGCCCGAAATGACTCTCAAAGCGGTGCAAGTTAAATATTATATAAGTCATGGAAACATGAGATAAAAACAAAGCAAAAAGAGGGGTAGGAGACTTACAATGGAATAGGTTGGTACTAGCATAAGTGATCAACCCCGCATTGTAGTGCCCTCCTTCATGCTTTGTCAACCATCAATTGTCACTCATCGTGACATCATCATCATCTTCATCTATCTCCATGGAATCGGAGGTTTCACCATCACTCTCTTCACTTGAACTTTGCTCTTCTTCCTCATCATCTTGACAAGACCCACTATCTTTCCCGCTCTCATCATCAACTTCCTCCTCTCTCCTTGTATCCCTTTCTTCATCTTGAGAAGCATTAGGAAAGAACACTTTCCTATCCACCCAATCCGGCAAAGAACTCAAAGGATCAAGGAGTCCTTGCCTAGCAAGATGGTAGAGGGGTGGATATTGGGCGTAATATGCATTCACCCGGACATTGTGAGCTTCTCTGTGCATATGTTGCATTAGTTGGGGCAAGTAGTCATTGCCCGCCTTAGCACCATTAGCTTTGAATTCTTGGTAGACAAAGGGATAAGGTGGTGTAACAATGGAGGAGGAGGGTTATTTTCTTGGTTGTTGTTGTTGTTCGATGATGGTCTCGGCTTGCTCTGAAACGGGGAGGAGGTAGTTGGTCCGGCGGGTGGATATGCAACAAATATTACTCGGTAAGATAATGGACTTGGCATACGTGATGAGCCACTCATAGTTATGGTCCAAGTTATCATGTTTGACCCATTGGAACTTGTGAATCATGTAGCTCATGTCAAGAAGGTGGCTTCCTTTAACCGATTTATATGTGTTATCCTTGTTGAAATCCGGGTTAAAATGTCTTGCCAACCTCGTCACCAAGCCTCTATTAACAATAAAGGCCGCACCCTCTTTCCCATTTTCAATTTCCAACCATCTTTTTATCAATATTTGAAGAACATTATAATCGCTCTTGGGTCTCCCACCAACATTCAAGAAAGACTCAAGGTAAACAAAGTCTAATTCCGTCAAATGATTGGCTTCTTTTCTACTAATCAAAGTGTTTGCCACGAACTTGTGCCAATAACTTATACCCGGATGATGAATGTACAAGGCATCACACTCTTTGAAAGTAGTGAACTTATGACTGGAGATAGCTAGCCAAATTGGTTCGGCATCAAATTCCAATGGTTTCATTTTGAACCGGTCATGGTAGGTAAGCCCAAATATATCAACAAATACACTTTTGAGCATTGTTCTAGTCTTGTTTTCTAGACGGAATTCTACGTATTCTCGAGTCTTAATCTTATACTCCCTCAAGGAGCTAATGAACTCCAAAGTCAAGGAGGGGTAAGTCAATTCATTCATTTCAAAGAGGGTTTCTAACCCATGAACACGAAAAATGCCTTTGTTTGTTCAAGGACACCCACTTGTCTCAAAGCATCTTGGCATACAAATTTTGTAGCTAGAATCTTTTTCTTGGTAAGGGATTCGAATGCATTCCTATGTTTATCGGTTAAGAAAGTTACTTCCGGATAGTTCTTCAACTATTCTACTTCCGGGATGGCATTAGTAGCTTCCTCAATAACATTGTCGGTTGAAGTAGTAGCTTGCTCCCTTTGTACCAAGACCATTTGTGGACAAGGGAATTTACATCCACTTTATGTTTATTATTTCATATTAAACACTTTTGATTTTGAAAGAGTCGCCACTAAATTTTTAAATGGAATTTAGAAACCAAATTGTAGAGATTTTAAGTTCTTGTGAGATTACGTGTTGGGAAGTTTATTTTAATTTCATTAATTAACACCCAACCCCGCCCGTAACTATAACGGTCTCTACTAAATAAAACGATGACTATTTTGGATATGTATCTCATGCGAGTATGCAATCATTGTTTTAAACCCTAACATGTGATTTTCATTCTATGTCGATTTAATGCATTTAACTTGTCAAGTTATTTTTAGCATGTGGGTTGATTAGCTATTCTAGCAAAGCAAACAATAAAGAGAAGGAAAGAGATATTCTTACTCTTTAGCATAAGATATATTAACAAACGTTAGTGGTTAAGATATAAATATACAACATAAATTATAAATAATATAAATTAAAATCTAAAATTAATTAAACGAATAAAACTAAAATTAAATAAATATTATCAAATAAGAAAAGAACACAAAAACATATTCTGGACAGACTCGTGCACTGCAAGGGTCTGGAATTTCGAAATTGCTCAGATCTGACCCGTGCACTGCGCGGGTTTTGCATAAAAACAATGTTAATTGCGAAATAAATACTAAATCAATGAAATAAATCACGAAAATTAACCCAAATTAAAATTATAAATTATAAATCTCGAAAATCATCAAAAATCAATTTTTACATTGTTAAAAATAAATAAACATAAATCAGATCTAATAACATGCTAATGCGAATTAAAATCTAACAAACTAAACTAAATAATCATATTCACATAAAAACAAGGTTAGTAAACATGAACAAAGGAAAAAATTAATCGAACAAACATGTTACGAAAAATAACTACAAACAAAATTAAACAAAGTTAGTAATAACGAATAAAAAGCGAAATAAAACGATAAATAAATGAAATATATAAAAAAGAATTTAGAAAAAGAGCAAGGAGGGATTTTTAATGCACCCTCAACCTACATGTATCGTTGACACCGTCTTGGGTCATAATCGATCGTAGATTTTGTCTCGAGGGGCCGTCGTCGACGAAATTTGGATACTTGAATACGATTTTGCAAAATTGATATGCGATTCTCGCGGTTTTGTGCTTCGCACGCAGCAGTTTTGAAAACGTGATTGTGAAGTCATTTCTCGACCGTTTTTAATTCCGAAAGATGTTCCAGAATCGTGGAAGAGTTAACTTTTGATTCGTACAAACAAACAGAAGCAATTTTGGTTGTTTGTAGATGAAAAACGAACGTGAAAGACAGCTGTCCAGAACAGGAGCAAACACGAAAAGGGAGCAACTTTAATGCTCGAATTTCGTCTAAGCTCGTGTGTGGATCTATTTTTTCCTTTAGGGATGTATGTGAGATGTTTTAGCGGTGTTTTTAAGGTTGTGAACGTGAGTGCTTAGGGTGAAAAGGCGGCTTGAAAAATCACGATAAAAGAGCAAATTCCTGCTCTGTTTTTCGTGCTAATTCGAGTCGAGTTTTAGGGTTTGTTCTGGGTTGTTATGGATGGCGGGTGATGAGGGAATGTCCGGTAGTTTAAGTGTGTTGATGGGGAAGTATATATAGGGAATATTGAAGGCTGTTTCGTAGGGTTTAGAAGGGAAGGGAGAAGCTCGGGCCTGTTTCGCATAGCTGCTGTCCAACAGCTATTTCGAGGGTTTAGGGTGTATTTTCTTGGTGGGCAAGGCATCGTAATCAATATATATATAAAAGAGGCTTTTTTCAGGCAATTCTAGAGACTCCAAGTTTTATAAAACACTAATATATACAATTTTCTGTAAAAAAATAATAGATAAAATAATTTAAACAACTTCAATTATAAAACTAAAAGATGAAGTTTTAAACAACAAAAAAATTGACTATGAGGTGAAAGAAGTCTAACAGGGCTCAAATTTGTCTACCTTTAATGTTATATATATGCACAATTCAATGTCTTTGCTTCAGCATTATTATTATTCATCGCTCCATTGTTTTTCCACCTTTTTTTAATTTGTTCATAGTATTTACATTGATTGATTGGTATGTAATTTCTTTGTTCTTTGTTCTTTTTTTTTTTTTTTTTTTTTTTTTTTTGCAGCGCAATTATTACGTTTACGTCGTAGATATGAACTACCTGAATTGTTGTGGTGTTTGCGTGGTATAGATCTATACAAAAAGGCTGCCATCAAACAAGAGAAGCGAGCATATACTACGTATATGAATTGTATCAATTAGTCTACCTCTTCGTATCTCTGTCTTTTTTCTTGCCATGCAGTCTTTAATTAGTTTGTATCAATTATAGTTTGGTTGTTTACGTCGTAGTTTTGTGATAGTTAATTAGCTCATTACCTTTGGTCAATTGTTACTCCTAAAATTATACTCCCTCCGTCCCGGTCATTTGTTGTCCTTTGGTTTTGGCACAAAGACCAAGGAAAGAGGAGATGACCAATAGCTAAATGACAAGTGGAACAAATTGAGTGTGAATGATCAAATTACTCATCAAGTTCATTCTTAAAATAGAAAGGACAACAAATGACTGAGACACCCAAAAATGGAAAAGGACAACAAATGACCGGGACAGAGGGAGTATATTTATCGATTCTGTGCATAGAAATACTAACTTTTATGAATTTGTCAATAGTAGTATTTCATTCGCTTGAAAAATTTGATGAATGATAAAAGATAACATAATGTGAAGGATTATTAGTTGACCATGTAGATTAGATATAGAAATAAGTAAGAATAGATTTTTTGAAATTAGATAGAATTTGTTTTAATTAGATAAATAAATATACAATTTTGGGGGATAATTATATATAATAATATTAGAGTAAGTTTGAGAATAAAGCGATTATTTGTCAACTGAATAAAAACTATTATATTCTTCATAAATACATTAGATTTTAAAAACCTGGAAAGAAAAATAATACGAAATAGAATTTGGCATGACCATTAGTTATTTACTCAAGAGAAGAAAAAACGTCTAAGTACACAATGTCTATAATGAAAAAAAAATTGATCTTAATGTTTTTTATTCCCTTTGACTATTTTATTTGCCTTAAATTTTATAGTATGAAGGATAATTCATAATTGTGAACACTGTTTAAAATGATTAAAAAGGTCCACAACAATTAAAAGAGAGTCAAATTTGAAATCCGTGCAACGCACGGGCACAAAATCTAGTATGGTTAGGATAGTCAGGTGTCGATGGGTGGTCATGGGCACGGGTTTTGTAATACCCGCCCTTTTAGGGACCCGTTGACCAGCATTGACCGACCTTAGGAGCGATAATGGTGCTTAGGATTGCGTGCCATAGTACTTTGTGTCTGGTGTTGTGGGTGGTACTCGATAGAGTAGAGGCTACTCGATCGAGTCGCTTGGATGCTCGATCGAGTAGGGGCCACTCGATCGAGTATGTTAGTTACTCGATCGAGTAGCGTCTTTTCAGCGAGGGTTTATAATCGTGTTTCCCTTTATCCGCAAATCATTTCCGCCTCTTTCTTCTAAACCTAGATGTCGTCCCTTCCTTTTCCCTTCACCAAATACCTTTCATGGGAGCCTTTGAAGGTCCTTGTGCCTTAGGAGTGCATAGCTTGAGTCGGGTAGCGGTCCTTTGCCAGGTTTCCTCATGTAGATATGTCGTCATCATCATCCGTATCTTTGTCTTTGCAGTTAGGGTTAGTTGGGCAGTGTTAGATGTTTGTATTGTGTGTATAGGTGTTGCTTGTTTGCTGGGTGTTGCGTGTATGGGCATGGAATCGTCGCAGTCGCTTAAAGGTAGGTTCGCCTACTCAGTCTCTGTTGGTTGTTAGAGTGTCGGTTGTTGTTGTTGATTGATGGTTTCGTTGCAGCGGTTGTTGTTTTTGTCGTTGTGGTTGATGTTGTTGTGATACAGCTGTTTGTGACTGATTGTCTGTGGTTCTCGAGGTGCGTCCTCGGCTGAGTGGGGTCACTTGCGGGAGTGGCTTCACGCCCTAGTTTCTCCCTCCGTGGAACCCGCCACATGAGGGGATGCGCACATTAATGGGATAGGGTTATCGCTCGAAATGATGAGCGGGGCTTAGGTGGGAACGGCTGCGGTCCCCCACTGGCAGGGCTGATCCAGTGGACAGTCGGTGACGGAGATTGATTGAAGTGGGTATGATTGTGTGTGACTAATTGTGTTGGTATTGTGTTGACGGTTGTTGTTGGTTTATGCTGTGTCTTGCCTCAGTTACTGACCTTGTGTGGTTGTCTTGTTTGTTTATGTGTATGCCATGATCCCTTATGGTGAGCAGTCAGTCTTAGCAGGTGTTGATGTGGTTGATAGCTGGAGTCCTGGCCGGGGGTGTGATGTCACGAGTTCGGTTAGAGATGACGTGTAGCTGACGAGTTGTACCTTTATTTTATTAGTTAGTTGTAACGCCTGTAATATAACTATAATTGTTCTTTTATCGACTTTTGATGATTACTTACCTCGGGCAACCGAGATGGTAATGCCTCTATATGCTAAGGAAGGTCTGGTTAAGGCTCCTCGGAATATGGGGGTGTTACAAAGTGGTATCAGAGCGACGATTTTGGAACCTGTAATCAATGAACCTAATGAACGTAGTGAGTCTAATAAAATGAACCTGGTGTATGTGTAATGGGAGCCCCAGCTGATGCAAGATTTTGGGTGAGTAGGCGCCCTCATTTCAAAATCTTGGCCCCATTAGACTTAAGCCAGTCACAGGTTATGGGAATGTGGAGTCAGTAAGTATGTGCTTAACGTGCATGGTGATTATGTGAGAATCGTTTGTGGTTGAGTCTTTGTTGAAGTTAGTATCGGTGCAATAGCTATGTTAGAATCGAGTATGGTGGAGTTTCGATAGAGTTAGTGTGTGTATGTGATGATAAAGAGGAACGTGAAAGGTCTAATACGACAGAAGTATGCGAAAGAGTAGAAATGTGTGACGTGATTTGGAATGTGGTAACGGCTATATTTGCTTCAACTTGTTGGTAGTGGTAGTTTTTGATACTGTCGTTTCGTACCAAAAATAAATACCTAAGTACAGCTAACAGAAGCTAGCAGCAAGTAGGGTCGATCTCCACAGGGAGGCTAAGTTGCTATCTATCTGTCTAATTCGGTCTGTCAGGGTGTCACAGAAATGGGGGTTTTGAATTGATTTAACTAAACTAGAGATTAAGGCAAGCGAAATGAATAAGAGAATTAGCAGTAAGAGAAGGGAGTATGCTAAGAGTCGGTCCACCGTGGCAGCTATCAGATCTTATACTATCGGGAATACTAAGGCGATTAGACTATTGATAAGAAGAGCTATGGTCGTCACCTTTCGGTCCTTAAACCGCCCTAGAGCGTAAACAGCTTAACTTTCGCCCTCACTGCAATACCCTATTAATTAAGCAAGCCTTCCCTTCCAATCTTTCGATCTAGGTCGGGGTTAACTAAATTTATGGCCTCCTGCATGCATTCATTCGACCGGATAACAATTAAATTGCCTAATACAATTCCTATCGCAAGACTAATCTATATAAGTCAATTAAAACATCGCTACCACGGCTTCCCTAATCCTAACATACTAAGGGGAATTAGCTAGACATGGAATAAGTAAGAACAAGAAATAAAGAAGAAGAAATAATAAACATTAAATTAAAGAGAGAAAAGGGAAGAAAGAATTACTGAAATTAAAAGATCCGGAAATTGAGAACAAAGTAACAGTAACAATGTATGTGAAGTGGCAGAGTATTAAGAGTAATTAGAGAGGAGAAGTCCCCTCATTATGTCGACCTCCTATCCTATTTATAAGAAAAATAGGATTATTAACCTAATTGCGGAAAATAAAGCTTAAAAGCCCAAATTTCGTCAAGGATTGTTGCTCGATCGAGCACTTAAGGCTCTCGATCGAGTGATATTCCTTAGCATTCCTCTCGATCGAAGACTTCTTTCCCTTTAATCACTCGATCGAGAAGAAGTAGCTCTCGATCGAGCAAATGGGCTCTCGATCGAATAGAAATACTTCTCGATCGAGCACTTCTCAGCGCGTAATTCCTGCTTCGCGCACTGAACTTCAAATGGCTGCCATTCCTTCGTTACTTGGACAAACAGGGTGATTCCAGTGGCATTGGAAAGCTAAAAGGACAAAATTTCATCTCCAATTGGAATCACCTGAATATCTATTGCATAACTCGATATATGGCTCTTACAAGCAGGAACTAGCAAATTGAAGCACTCTCTTGGCTCGCCTAACTTCCTTACTCCAATGCGCATCTCAAAATAGCTTCATTCCCGCTCCAAATTCACTCTTCCTCCAAATGCATGCTAAAAGGATGGTAAAAAGCTTGATTTCACTACTTTTGGGTTCATTCCTGCGCATAAGGCAAAACAAACCAAAGTAGCATATTCGGGGCATTTCGTAGCATAAAACCACGATAAAAGCATAAAGATACGCACATAAATTAGGCTAAAAAGACTATATAAAATGCACGTATCAGTTTTATACGATTTTATAAGTTCTATAATGGTGCTAATGTTAGTAATTAAATAGTTATAGAATTGCAATGAGCGTTATAAGACGTTAATGGAAGAATGTGATATGAGTATGACTGAAAGTTTCCACCTATGACGTGATTAATTTGAGTAAGTTAATTGGTATATGATGAAGCATGAATATGTTGCTAATGTACTTGAATGACACATGGGAGGTTAATGCTAAATGTGTGCTCAGAATAGAGCGATTATTAGTTTGTTAGCGATGTTGTAGACAAAGGTTAGACATGATATAGTGAGTTAATTGCATATTTGGATGACTCAATAGTAGGGTAAACTTGGTTGTGTGAATTTCGTTATGAAAAGGTGTGACATGAATCTTAGTTGGTGAAACCGTTGCAATATGATTGAGTAGTAATGGTATAATGTGTATGAATATGATAACAAGTGACGATTTCCGAACTCGGTTTGGAATCGACATGTAATGTTGTTTTGCAGGAATCTTCCGTTAAACTCGTAAGTTCCGACCAAGTACCCAACCTTACTTGACCGAGTGGGAGTGTCTACTAGACCGAGTAGACCTCACTCGATCTAGCTAGGAGGCTATGACGTCGGGAATGTAGGGATTTCCTACGAATACCCGATCAAATAGCGCCTACTCGATCGAGTAGAGGGCACTCGATCGAGTACCCTAGACACTCGATCGATTAAGCTACAGTACCGGAAATTATACGGGTTCATACACCCCTTTTCTTTCTCATTCTTCATATTTCTTCTTCACATCTCGCAAACCCTATCTCCATATCTCCCTCAAGCTTTTCAATTCTTGTGTTTGTGGTGACTTAGTTGGGTGATTTTTTTCATTGCTTTTACTTGTTCTTTCACTTCCTAATTGCTTAAGGTATGAATTTATTTTATATATTGATGTTTTCCCATTAATTAGGAGCAATTAGAATGATAGGAAGTCCAAAATTTCGATTTATATGAAAGAAAAGTTGTTTGTAATTGTTATAATGTGATCCACATGCTTTTCTTTTATGATTGTTGTTGCTTATTATGCTAAAAATTGAATGGAAATTGCATAAATTGGGGCCGAATTTTGTAGGTTTTGGAAAATTAAGTTGATTTTTGCTTGTCTCTTACATGTTATAGGATAAAATTTGAGTAATGTATGTTGTATGTATGATGTAGGAAGTTGATTTTTGTAATTTTCACCTCAAAATTTGCCTTAAAATTCCGTCTTAAAGTGCCTCGAATTGAAATTCGTTTTCTATGATTGGAATTTGGTGTTGAATATGACTATATGTTGAGAGTTAAACTTTTGAAGTAGTAGTAGTGATGCTAGTTCATGCTAAATATGTCAAAATTGTTACAGCTGTAGAGACCGTCTGACTATGGGAATTGAGAAGTTTATTCATAATGTTGATTATCTATGATGGTGTACTTAGTTGCCCTTTTCTATGAGCATACATGAATGTTTCACATGTTTTCAAGAATATATGGAGTTGTGTTTAAGCCATGTGATGACAGTCGTAGTAGCGGAGTAATTCATGTTATCTATGCTAGAATTTTCACAGCTATAGAGACCATCTGAGATGCTATAAACTGAGGTTATATATATCAAAATTTGGAATTGGTTGGTGAAAGTGTGTACATAGATGATTATTCAATGCTTAATTTGTGTAAATTACATGTTTTAAGTGCCTATGTAAGTATGTTTAAACCGTATGCTGACACAGATGCCGAGACTAAACCTGGGAACCCATCAAAGTAAGAGGGGAAGGGCTTCTCAGCCCGAAATTGGGGAGGGGAGTGCACCCGTAGTACCATCTGTACCGGAATACCCTTCAGTAGTCTTTATGGACTACAAGCAGAGGGAGAGGTTTGTAGCTTTACAGAAACGGAAGATGAGACCCACTCGATGTGTGGACACCACACTTCTAGATGACCTGGGGATTGAGACGGATGTCCGTCATATCTTTGAGACCTTGGGATTCACAGGGCTGTACCGTTTGCGGAAGCATACCTATCCTTTTCTAACTTTGGAGTTCATGAGCTCGTTTAAATACGAGCCGAATGAACAGACTGTCCAATTCCGTCTTATGAACACGAGTTTTGTGTTAACCATGGACCTCTTTTCTTCTCACCTTGGGTTGGCTAAGCCTCCCAAGGGAACCATCCGTGACATTCCGGCTGAGTGCGGGGTTTGCCGCCTTATGCCTTGCCTTTCTGGGAAGTCAGCTCCCACCGCCAGCAACATGTTGATTAATGACGTTCAACATGTTACCTTGAGGATCTTTCTTCGTTCCATATCGAACCTTCTTTATGAGAGGCTTGACATGAGTAAGTTGAACTCTCACGAGTTGTTGCTTTTGATGGCATATCTTAACCCGGAGCGGACCGAGAAGGTGGTCTTCAATGCTCCTGCCATGGTCTGTGCTAGCCTTGCTTTGATGGCTACTTCTACCACTCGACACTTGAGTTGTGGTGCTTTTGCCACTCGGTTAGCTGAAAAGCTAGCCTCCTTTGAGGCTTCCTCTAAGTACATTCCCTTGGCCACCCCGGTGCCTACCATGGACAGAGATTACTACCTCGACCTGAAATGGTTGAGAACCTTGGAGGATGGTAGCCTAGCATGGAGGGTGTGGGGTATGAGTTGGATGAGGATACCAACTCTTGAGCACCTTCCACCGACTGAGCCTTTGGATGCGGTTGATTCTGATGAGGAGGATGAGGATGCACACCGGCCGACACAGACATACCTCATTGACGACACGATCCTTCAGGTGATGCCCGAGCCGAGGAAGGGGGAGAACGTGAGAGCAACGGAGGATAGACCCAGGCTAGGGAAGGGGCCACGTCGTGTGAGGGAGAGGACGGCTGAGACCCAGCCACAGCTAGCAGCGCTGCCTCAGTACCCATTTCCTTGTTACCCCTACCTGGATACCCCGGAGACGCGTTCGAGCTACTTGGCAGAGAGAGTGTCCTCTACCTTGACACTCCGGAACATGCATGAGATGGCATATGCTCAGGGTATTGGGACCGAGGGACCACATCCAGTGTGGTGGAGCGGAGGTGGGGACTATAGTTGGGTTTTCCACTCTTACGGGGTAGACCAGACAGCATGGGGGACACCACAGTCCTTTGCTTTTGGCAGTTTGACCCCATGGTATGAGAGTCCAGGAGCTCGAGCAGGGGTCGATGCGGGTCTTGGGTCATCAGGAGCAGGTACCTTGGGTGGTGGTGGAGATGAGATGATGGATGAGCAGCAGCAGCAAGAGTGATACTCCTTTCCTTTCTCTTTGTTTATGGTTTGGTTGCGTTGGATGGTAGTAGTCGTTTTTAGTTAGTACTTTTTACGTTTGGTTTGTATGGATGGCCATAAGGCCGAATTTGCTTAGTTTGAACTTGTTGGCAGGATTTTGGGGGTCGGGTTGTCACCCCGGCTCGTGCTTATGTGACATTTTATATATATATTGTGTGTTATGACAGGAAGACTTTGAGGTTTTGACCTGTGGCCACTCGACAGAGTGCCCCTCGCTCGGTCGAGTAGCTGCAGGTGTGACGGGGATGGAGCATTCTGATTTGGGGCTACTCGATCGAGTAGCTAAGACACTCGATCGAGTAGGGCCAGCTCGATCGAGTACCCTATATACTCGATCGAGTGGCACTGTTACAGGAACATTTCGTTAATTAAAATTGTTTTAATGGCTATGTCATTGCATATTTGATGTTTAATATGGTTGTTTATGATTAGTAACATATTTTAATCGTTAATTTCATATGTTGGAAGTCGTGTTTGGATTTTGTATGCGGATTCGTAACGAATAGTGCAACTGTGCAAGTAGTAGTTGGTTCTTATTGCATTCATTTTACATCTGTAATGTCTGCTAGTTATATTTCACCGGAGTTGTGTATTTCCCATATATGTATATATACATGCTTTATAACTGTGGCTAATTATTCGAATAAAGTAGCAAATGAATTTATGAATTAATGTTTGTGTGAGTAATGAGTAATGTCCGTAAGGCATTGTATGTGTTGGTTATATGACAAGAGGTAAGCTTTAAGTAATGTGAGTAATAATTCGGTGGTGAACTTCGGGGACGAAGTTCCTTTTTAGAGGGGAAGAGTAATGTCGCAAAATAAAAAGGTCGATATTACAATTATTTTGTTGTTTGTTTATAATGTTTTCTATTATTTCTGTTACTGTAACACCCCCATACTCCAAGTGCCTTACCAGGACCACTCAGGTATAAGGATGCTACCATCTCGGTTACCCGAGGCATGATAATCATAAGACAATAACAAAACACATTTAAATAGTATAACTTTAGTGAAAGGTTACAATTCAAAACCAAGTACCAAATACGGATACAAGTTCTCAAACCAACTGTCTAAACAACTAACTGCAATGTTTATAAAACTACTATGCTACAGCGGAAGACTTCTATCGTCAGACGGTGGCACATCCCAGCTATCCCATGTAACTCAACTCATAGCTGCTCAATGACTGCTCACCATCCCCGAATGGATCACCGCAGGTTTTACAAACAACAACACGGGGTCAGTGCTAATCACACAATTTATATATATCAACAATACGATAAACAAATAGCTCACACCGTCACACACACAATCACACCAGTCCCATTGATCTCAATCACCGACTGTCCACTGGACCAGCCCTGCCAGTGAGGGACCGCAACCGAACCCACCAAATCCCCGCTCATCATATCGAGCGATTTCCCTGTTCATTAATGTGCACATCCCCTTCCGTGGCGGGTTCCACGAAGGGCGAAACTAGGGCGTGAAGCCACTCCCGCAAGTGACTCCACTCAGCCGAGAACGCATCTCGAGAACCAGAGACAAACAATCACAATCAACAATCGTCACAATACAATTACTATATTATTCAATCAACCACAACATATCCACATCACATTATGGGACTAATACTGAGTAGGAAATCCTACCTGGAAAGCAACACAATCAGACGGTCTCAACAGCTGTATTAAAATTCCTCTTCTACGAATCCTCCTCCTAACATATAATCACATAATTACTAACAATCACAAAACTAACACAAATCCCCAATTCCCAAAATTAGGGTTTAACCAACTCTAACGAAACAAAGATAAAACTTATATGTAAAGCTTACCCTCGACACAAGGATCACAACGGTGTAAAGAACGATGAAATCCGACACCTCTAGCTCCGGGATTTGCTAATGATGCGATGACAGACAAACTACGTAACTCCTTTTCTCCTCACTTAGGTTTTAGAATAGATAAAAGAAACTAAGAAAAGTGACGGACAACCTTTTATACTTATCTCGCATCATTTAACAAAACCCGACAAAACATCCCCCGTAAACCGGCTACTCGATCGAGTAGCTGAGGTACTCGATCGAGTGCCCCCTTACTCGATCGAGTATCAAGGTTACTCGATCGAGTACCCAACAGGTCAGAAACTATTTTTAAAACGCAACACACCCTTACTCGACAGAGTAAGGCCTACTCGATAGAGTACCCAGAGACTCATAAAACCATAGTATTACAGTCTTCCCTCCTTAAAAAGAACTTCGTCCCCGAAGTTCAACCCATACTCAAAAACAAACATACTAACTCGATCAAGACACAACAACGTGACTAAGAACTCAAAACAAAACTCCAACCCAAACATGAACTCGTAACACCAACTCCACTAACTATTCCTACCTCCACAACATGGCTCACGATATCGTATCAACTCCATTATATCTCTCTCAACACTAACTCCATACACTACCAACTAGCTCCGTAATATATCATCCAGAGCCAATCCAATATTAAAATACCCATAACATCAAACGGAATGTTACATTCTACCACCCTTAAAAGGAACTTCGTCCTCGAAGTTTACTCAGACTCATAACATCATCCTCCAACTGTCAACACTATATAAAATATTCTCACACTCTGAAGCATCACACTACTACAAGCACGGCCATGGCCTTTTATAAGTATCATCCACAAAACAAATCCCTCCTTTACGCTACGCTAACACTCTACTTCCAATTATATTACAACATGCACCACCATGAAACTCTCTTTTTTCGCATCCTACTCCTCTTAAGACAAATGTTACGTCCTCGTAACTCACTAATAATAAATCCTAGCTATATCGTCTCATTATCCTCATCCCCACCGCATGTCAAAGATAACCACCTATAATCTAAACACTCGCCATGCATATATCCAAGGCTCTCTTACTTAAACAATTCTCATAACTCAACTCATTCGGCACACCCCTAACCTATACCATAGGGCTCGTAGCAAAATCACCATACTAACTCTCCATTATTACTGCAAAACAACATACCTCTCTATGTAAAGCACCTATCTCCCAAAAGCATAACTCACAATCCACACTCGTTACGTACACTCACACTAGATCCTCAAGTTCTTTCCTTCATTACCGCAAAACTCATATGTAACTTAACATGACACTAATTTCCCTAACACCCTACACTCACTGTCTCAACAAAGGATTATGAACCACCTGCATCTTTCAGGTCATTACCACACATGTTTTACGAATCACTTGCCATTACCATGTCCACTAAAGCCTTATCTAGAACAAAATCAAAATTACTGTAACAACTTCTCACAACCGTGTCCCATCAACAGAATATCACTATACCATGACAACAACGAAAACATATACAACTCTATTTATATCATACTCTACCCTCATTCCCAACTTAACCTGGTAAAGAAAACATCAATAAACAAGACAACTGTCTATCTGCACAAACTGAAACTCGCAGGGAACAACATCGAACAAAACAACAATCTATGTATAACTGGTATGTACTTTAGAAACTCGAATCATAATCATCCTGCCTACTCCACCACAACCGGTGACGGCATCGCAACACCGCCACCAACAGCCACACCGCAGTGCGAAAATACCCACATCACAACACTAAATACCGTGCCCGGATCACCACCCGAGGCACCACGACCACATCGATAGACATCACAACTACATACAATTCCATAACACTGACTCGGAAATAACTTTTCGGACAAGAAAACTTACTCAAATCCACTTTACTCAATCACAACGCAACATATTATATGAATTAAAAAGATAATAACCTCATGAATATCATCCCCTTACCACATCACGGAATAACATATATCATGAATACATACAAGTATAACCAGTCATGCCAGATCAATAAAATTATTACCTTTTTGAATATCATTCAATTAAATTACCGTGTCCAACATATATTACGAACATTGGATAACAACATTATAACTATCACACCATACCGCTTCTCGTGAGGTCACAACCTCACACTAACATTTATATACATCTTAGACCCATAATCACATCCAACTAGTCAATCCTGATCACGTAAGTTACCACTCAACAAAGGTTACCTGTCGCCCGAGCTTAACTCGCATGCCCCTCATCACATTCTTCCATTCGCATAACCAAGACCTTCGCCATACATAACTATACAACTAACACTCACTATGAGAAACCGCCTCCTAAGACTATGTCTTATACTTCCTCACAACCATACCTATCAATTCAATCTCTACAAAATCAGCCTCTTTAGAATTGTCATCTTTCCTATTTATCATTAACCTTAACCACTAGCGACAACACCTCCACACAACTACCGTTCGTACATCAAACTTCTTACACTCATCTCTAAACATCACCGTTTCTTCCCTATCTTTGGTTATCATCCCCAATAACGAGCATCAAATCCATCAACAAAATTACCTCAACATTATTCCCAATACTATCCTTAATTGTATCATCATCTAACTCTCCACCAAAATCTCATATCCTGCAGATATTCTACCAACTTCTTACCTTCCTTAATTCCTCAAAACTCAAGACTAATCTTGTTGTTCCGAAGCTCCTGTATAATCATTAATTCAATTACTCTTGGTAGTATCATACATCCCGATGATTCCTTACTTTTATATCACATAACTCCGGTGAACATTTTTTCTCAGCTTACTTTTATTCTTCTTTTCTCTTTATACTCAACAATTCCATTTAATATTTCAACTCCTTATTACTTCTACCTAACCCTTTAGTGCTCCAATTACCTTCTCATCGCTCCAAAACTCAAATCTCGTTATTTCATATCGATATCATCTCACTCTTTCTTACCATGGATCTTCTCTTATTATGCTATCACTCACACTTGCCACTAATCTATCCATAAAATCGACGTTCACTGTTCAAACAATTGCATCTCCTTCGTACAACTCTAGAAATCAAAATTCATTTCATACCGTTAAATGCCCAAAGAAATCACACGTAGTTTCACCTCTTAATAAACCAAATCTTCCAAACTCACTCACTGTCTACAAATCCACCTCGCAACATGTCTCCATAAAGTTCACTATATACCACTCTTCTCAACCCCTTTAAAACGAACTTTCACTACATATATTCTTGACCCACACGACTCCTAACCATCTCCCTCCATAATTCTTTACACATCTCAAGTTGCCACTATCCAATCCTTCCTTTCAATCTTTTTATTCTCACGTTCCTTAGATCCACATCATCTCTTACCCACTTTCACTTACTTTTACATTACCCAACACACAATCATATTACTCATCTCGTCTCACAAAACCTGTTCTATATCTCAATTAAACCATAACGATCTTCCTTTTCTTTTTCCACTATCTATCACAACCACATATAACTCATGTCCTCCCCATCGAACTCACACTCATCATAGGTGCCACTCTTTACATCATAAGATTGGGTAACTTACGCTTCAGGACCAACACAAACGTAAAACAGTGCATAAAGAAGTAATATAACAGCTTTGAATTAAACATAATATGCAACGAACGTCAAAAGATAAGCATAGGACCCAAAATAGGGGTCACTAGATCGAGTACAAGCCACTCGATCGAGTAAGTGACTTACTCGATCGAGTAGGTGAAGATCAGAAGCACGTAAAACAAATTACCAGGGCCACTCGATCGAGTAACTGACGTACTCGATCGAGTTCCCCCCTACTCGATCGAGTACCAAGGCTACTCGATCGAGTACCTACGCATTTCTCAGCACTGTCCAGTTTTCGTAAAACAGTCATAACTCACTCATTTCTTGGTCGTTTTGGGCGTGTGACCTATCGTTAGAATCGTAAAAGAACAAGCTATCACCTCCAATTGGAATTACATTAAAATAATTTATGCATCTCAAGTTATAACAGTTTAAAGACAACCTCTTTATAATCGAAAAAAAACATAACTACTTGATCTTACTTCCAAACAACTTAAACGACAACAACGTAAACAAAAACAACCCAATACTCATGAAACCAGTAGCCCCAATCACATATTACTATTTTCGAAAGCAAAGCAACAACATTCATCTTGCACTACCCACATGCTTTTATTCTATAGCCTTTCGTAAGACAAAACATACTCATACATTATAAATCCTATTCCATGTTACTAATACATCAATATTACAAATACACTTCGTCACCTAAACATATTCATAATCACAAAATTCGTATTCTCATGCTATTGCCACTCCATCTTTTCCAATCAATTCATCCATTTCAACCACATTCTTCAGACAACATGTACATATGAACAATAGTAGGCATGTATATGAAATCATTATATAAAATTACACAAACAAAATTACGTATAATCACATCACATATGAACTACTCCCTTTTTCCACCACATTACTCATCATTCTCATACACTTTTCTAACAATTCCAACTAACATTGTAAACCAACTATCATGCAACATGCTTTCAATCAACAACATACGAAATCACATCATCACCATCTTTTCTACACATTCCCCATTCTCCACATACATACATCCACTAATTCATACCACACATCACTATATAAATACACAGTTCACAAGATAACCACATAGCGATCCCGACTCATATCCCATGGTGACCGGTTCAAAATTGTAGGGCGAGTTCGCGACTTTAGGATGTCTCCCAAGCCTTTGCATTAGCGCCTACAACTTTTACCCCGGGTTCATTTTAATTGACTCCCTAGATTCATTAGATTCATTGGTTACAGGTTTCAGGATCGTCGCTCTGATACCATTTGTAACACCCCCATACTCCAAGTGCCTTACCAGGACCACTCAGGTATAAGGATGCTACCATCGCGGTTACCCGAGGCATGATAATCATAAGACAATAACAAAACACATTTAAATAGTATAACTTTAGTGAAAGGTTACAATTCAAAACCAAGTACCAAATACGGATACAAGTTCTCAAACCAACTGTCTAAACAACTAACTGCAATGTTTATAAAACTACTATGCTACAGCGGAAGACTTCTATCGTCAGACGGTGGCACATCCCAGCTATCCCATGTAACTCAACTCATACCTGCTCAATGACTGCTCACCATCCCCGAATGGATCACCGCAGGTTTTACAAACAACAACACGGGGTCAGTGCTAATCACACAATTTATATATATCAACAACACGATAAACAAATAGCTCACACCGTCACACACACAATCACACCAGTCCCATTGATCTCAATCACCGACTGTCCACTGGACCAGCCCTGCCAGTGAGGGACCGCAGCCGAACCCACCAAATCCCCGCTCATCATATCGAGCGATTTCCCTGTTCATTAATGTGCACATCCCCTTCCGTGGCGGGTTCCACGAAGGGTGAAACTAGGGCGTGAAGCCACTCCCGCAAGTGACTCCACTCAGCCGAGAACGCATCTCGAGAACCAGAGACAAACAATCACAATCAACAATCGTCACAATACAATTACTATATTATTCAATCAACCACAACATATCCACATCACATTATGGGACTAATACTGAGTAGGAAATCCTACCTGGAAAGCAACACAATCAGACGGTCTCAACAGCTGTATTAAAATTCCTCTTCTACGAATCCTCCTCCTAACATATAATCACATAATTACTAACAATCACAAAACTAACACAAATCCCCAATTCCCAAAATTAGGGTTTAACCAACTCTAACGAAACAGTATAAAACTTATATGTAAAGCTTACCCTCGACACAAGGATCACAACGGTGTAAAGAACGATGAAATCCGACACCTCTAGCTCCGGGATTTGCTAATGATGCGATGACAGACAAACTACGTAACTCCTCTTCTCCTCACTTAGGTTTTAGAATAGATAAAAGAAACAAAGAAAAGTGACGGACAACCTTTTATACTTATCTCGCATCATTTAACAAAACCCGACAAAACATCCCCCGTAAACCGGCTACTCGATCGAGTAGCTGAGGTACTCGATCGAGTGCCCCCTTACTCGATCGAGTATCAAGGTTACTCGATCGAGTACCCAACAGGTCAGAAACTATTTTTAAAACGCAACACACCCTTACTCGACAGAGTAAGGCCTACTCGATAGAGTACCCAGAGACTCATAAAACCGTAGTATTACAGTTACATTTCAACATGACGCCACAATGGTTTTCATGTGTTGGTTGAGTAATTTGTATGTTGAAGTAAAAGTTGAATGTGCTATGAAAAGACGGTCATAGAGAGATAGTTACGATGTCATAGAACTGTTGGGTGACATAGTTGTGTTATGTGGCATGTTTCGTTTTTGTAGTCGCGTACTAGTAAAGGTAGCGTCTCTTCGTGCAAGGCTAAGGGTTGTAAGCAGCAGTGTAGTCGTGGGTTGTGTTGGTCCATGTTGTGAGGTTAGTACTTCAAGTGATAGGTTGTAGAAGTCGATCTATGTGGTGTGTTAGACATGGTGTGTTAGACAGTCGATGATGATGACATGACGTATAGTATTTCTAGGGAATAGTGACCTATGTCGGTAGAGCGGTGACGTTGATCTTGTTTCCGTACCTTGTGCTTTGGGTAAGGTGAGTTGAACTTCGGGAACAAAGTTCTTTTTAAGGGGGGAAGATTGTAATACCCGCCCTTTTAGGGACCCGTTGACCAGCATTGACCGACCTTGGGAGCGGTAATGGTGCTTAGGATTGCGTGCCATAGTACTTTGTGTCTGGTGTTGAGGGTGGTACTCGATAGAGTAGAGGCTACTCGATCGAGTAGCTTGGATGCTCGATCGAGTAGGGGCCACTCGATCGAGTATGTTAGTTACTCGATCGAGTAGCGTCTTTTCAGCGAGGTTTTATAATCGTGTTTTCCTTTATCCGCAAATCATTTCCGCCTCTTTCTTCTAAACCTAGATGTCGTCCCTTCCTTTTCCCTTCACCAAATAACTTTCATGGGAGCCTTTGAAGGTCCTTGTGCCTTAGGAGTGCATAGCTTGAGTCGGGTAGCGGTCCTTTGCCAAGTTTCCTCATGTAGGTATGTCGTCATCATCATCCGTATCTTTGTCTTTGCAGTTAGGGTTAGTTTGGTAGTGGTAGATGTTTGTATTGTGTGTATAGGTGTTGCTTGTTTGCTGGGTGTTGCGTGTATGGGCATGGAATCGTCGCAGTCGCTTAAAGGTAGGTTCGCCTACTCAGTCTCTGTTGGTTGTTAGAGTGTCGGTTGTTGTTGTTGATTGATGTTGTCGTTGCAGCGGTTGTTTTTTTTGTCGTTGTGGTTGATGTTGTTGTGATACAGCTGTTTGTGACTGATTGTCTGTGGTTATCGAGGTGCGTACTCGGCTGAGTGGGGTCACTTACGGGAGTGGCTTCACGCCCTAGTTTCGCCCTCCGTGGAACCCACCACGGGAGGGGATGTGCACATTAATGGGATAGGTTTATCGCTCGAAATGATGAGCGGGGCTTAGGTGGGAACGGCTGCGGTCCCCCACTGGCAGAGCTGGTCCAGTGGACAGTCGGTGACGGAGATTGATTGGAGTGGGTATGATTGTGTGTGACTAATTGTGTTGGTATTGTGTTGACGGTTGTTGTTGGTTTATGTTGTGTCTTCCCTCAGTTACTGACCTTGTGTGGTTGTCTTGTTTGTTTATGTGTCTGCCGTGATCCCTTATGGTGAGCAGTCAGTCTTAGCAGGTGTTGATGTGGTTGATAGCTGGGGTCCTGGCCGGGGGTGTGATGTCACGAGTTCGGTTAGAGATGACGTGTAGCTGACGAGTAGTACCTTTATTTTATTAGTTAGTTGTAACGCCTGTAATATAACTATAATTGTTCTTTTATCGACTTTTGATGATTACTTACCTCGGGCAACCGAGATGATAATGCCTCTATATGCTAAGGAAGGTCTGGTTAAGGCTCCTCGGAATATGGAGGTGTTACAGGTTTGGTAGCTATTTGGAGCGGGTTTGGAAGTGTTTGATTGGGCTCGGGTTTGGAGAACGAAAACAGGGGGGTTGCTTGTTGCGTGAGGTTTGTGAAGGAGTTTGGACGTTGGTTGCATGGGAAAGGGCTTGGAATTATAGCTTGATATGTGGGCTAGGTGTGAGGTGAGATATGGGTCGCATTGGAGTCGAATATGGGGCTGTTTTGGTGTCGGGTTTGGGGCTTGGTAATGCTGAACACGGGAAAGGGTATGGACTGGTTGTGTGGGTTGTTTATGTCGTGTTTGGGTTTGTTTTTGTGCATGGCTTTGGACGTGGTTATGGTGTTTGAACTGGGGTTGGATGGGTAGAAGCCTAGGTTGGTTAGTATACTCGAGATTCGTGCCAATTCGTAAAGAAAACGGGCTCAAAAACCGAGCTACAATCGAGCTCCAAAACGTGTGATTAAAACGAGTTTTCAACTTTTGAAATCGATTTTTCAAATCAAATAACAGATTAAAAGAATCGATTTTTCAAATCAAATACACTCATAAAATGATTTTTCAAATCAAATATTTATTCTATTTTCAATAAAATAAACTTGAGAAAATAAATTCAAAATAAATGAATTAATCATTTAAATTAAATAAGAATTAGAACGTTTAAATTAAATATCATTAATAAAACGCTTCATCGACGACGCCCATTCCATATCGTAAAACGAACTCCAAAAAATGACAATGCCAACTAGCAAATACATGTTGTTCTATCATCATCGGGTGTTTTGACGGGATTTCTATAAATGCCAATATCGACAGATATGGGTATCTACACCATTGCTTTGGATGCTAGAGCTTGTTGTCTTTTAGACAATGATGGTGTTTTTGTTGCCTTGATTCCTCCCTTGGTCCTTGCCATTGCTTTCCTTCTTGTATCAACACACCAAGTAAATGCTTGAATGTTTCTTTCTTGAAGTTTCAAATGAGTGCCCAATCAATTTGGGGTTTTTCGAAATTTCATCAACCCTAAAGAAATTGATTGAATTTTTTGAAGAAATTGTTGTTTCAATGGTCTAGTATTGATAAAGGAGTGATTTGTTTTTGTTTTGAGGAAGTTTGGACTTGATTTGGGTGAATTTGGATGAGAGTTTGTTGTTTTTGGATGAGGGTTTGAAGGTTGAAGTGAGGGAAATAATGGTGTTTGTGTTTGAATGTAATGAAATGAAATGAAGAAGAGGGGTTTTGGTACCGTGCCTAGTGATATAGTAGGTCAAGACGGGCGGCTCGGGGTGGAGTCGGGCGGATTTTTGGGTCAGTGGAGAATGAGTTTTCTGGAGACCTTTGGAGACGGGCGTCTCAGCAATAAGTCAGGCGGATTTTCAGCTGAGTCGCTCGACTTGAGATAGAGACGGGCAGATTTGTACTCCAGTGCAGATTTGAAAATAAAGAACACTTTCAGTCCCCACGACTTGAGATCAGGTCGGGCGACTTGAGCTTGGGCTCGCTCGACTTGAAGTCGGCTCGGGCAGATTTTTACTCCAGTGCAGATTTCATTATGCGGTCCTTTCCTAATCCCCACGAGCTCAGGTCTGCTCGTGGGTCTTCACCCCATGTTGATTCTTCTTCTTTCAATTCTTCTTGGGTAGCATTACAAAGGCTTGGTTAGCCTAGGCATGTGCTTCCCCACACTTGATCATCAAACACTACACATTTGAAGTACATTAAAATCCCTCCCTTACTTGCTCTCATGTTACACAAGTTAATCAACAAAGCATGTAAAATACAATGCAAAAATGAGTAATGTTCAAGTTAAAAGAAATGCAAGTTAAGGGGTTAGAATATTTACAAATGGTGGTTTAGGGAGGACTCCACCAAACTCTCCTTCTTGTGAGAGGTATCAAGGGGCAAAGCCAAGGTGTTATTGATGTTGCTCAACACCTTGTAGAAGTAGTCAAAGGATTGTTCATTCTCATGGTAGAGATCTTGCATAGACCCTTGCACATTGTTGTCTTCATTGTGGTAGTCCGAGTCAAAGTGTTGACAAGGATCCATTAAGCCTTGGTCTAGAATCATAGCATTCCCAATGTAGGGATTAACCAATCCTTCAAATTCATCGTCACATAGACCATAAACTTCATTTGCATTCTCCCCTATGTAGGGTGGATCATGAGTTGACGAGAGAAACTGTAACACCTCCATACTCCAAGTGCCTTACCAAGACCACTTAAGGTATGGAAGTACTACCATCTCGGTTTTCCGAGGCAATGATAATCATAAGACAATAACGAAACATACTTAAAAGTAAATAATGTTTAAAGTGATTACATAACAACTCCAAAACTGATAAAAAGAAATACAAGATTCTCAGACGGTCTACTGCTAATACTATCAAAGCTATAAAACATCGTCTGACACACACGGAAGACTTCTAACCGCCACGTGATGACTCATCCCACTATCCCATACGCGTCATATCATACCCGCTCAATAACGCTCACCACCCCGAATGGATCACCACGATTTTAAAACATTTAAACGGGTCGATTACTAATCACACAATTTGTATAAACCAACAACACGATGAAACAACACAAATCAAAACAAATCACACACAATCACCCACACCAATCAATCTCCATCACCGACTGTCCACTGGACCAGCCCTGCCAGTGGGGGACCGCAGCCGTACCCACCAAATCCCCGCTCATCATACCGAGCGATAACCCTGTCCCATTAATGTGGACATCCCCTTCCGTGGCGGGTTCCACGAAGGGCGAAACTAGGGCGTGAAGCCACTCCCGCAAGTGACTCCACTCAGCCGAGAACGCATCTCGAGAACCAGAGACAAACAATCACAATCACAATACAACATCAACAACCGTCTGAATCAATCAACAATCACTAACTACAGCACAATCACCACACATTATGTTAACTAATACTGAGTAAGGAAACCCTACCTGAAACAGCAACACAATCAGACGGTCTCAACAGCTGTATCAAAATTCCTCTTCTAGGAATCCTCCTCCTAACATATAATCACATAATTACTAACAATCACAAAACTAACACAAATCCCCAATTCCCAAAATTAGGGTTTAACGAAACTTAATTAAATATAACAAATTTGATACGTAGATCTTACCCTCGACGCAAGGATCACAAATATGTAAAGAACGATGAAATCCGACCTCTCAAGCTCCGGGATTTGTCAATAATGTGATTGATGCGAAGAACGTAGTTTTTTTTCTCTTTGAACGTAATTAGGTTTGATAAAAAAGTATTAAGGAAACGACGGAGTTGTTTATATATTCAATCGCATTATTAACAAAACCCGACAAATCATCACCCCGTAAACCGGCTACTCGATCGAGTAGCTGAGGTACTCGATCGAGTGCCCCCATACTCGATCGAGTATCAAGGTTACTCGATCGAGTACCCAACAGGTCAGAAACTATTTTAAACTCCAAACCACCCTTACTCGACAGAGTAAGGCCTACTCGATAGAGTACCCAGAGACTCATAAAACCGTAGTATTACAGTCTTCCCTCCTTAAAAAGAACTTCGTCCCCGAAGTTCAACCCATACATAAAAACGAACATACTAACTCGGTCAAGACGCAACAAAGCTACTAAGAACTCAAAACAAAACCCCAACTTATAAAACATGAAACCATGAACTCTTAACACCAACTCCACCAACTATTCCTACCTCCACACATCGCTCACGATGTCGTATCAACTACATCATAAACTCTCCCGACACTAACTCCATACACTACCAACTACCTTCCTCTAACGCTGCTAGCTCTATAATATATCATCCACTACTAAATCAAATATCAAGACATTCATAGACATCAAACGGAATGTTACATTCTACCACCCTTAAAAGGAACTTCGTCCTCGAAGTTTACTCACACTCATAACCCCATCCTCCAACTGTCAACACTATAGAACTTATATACATCATCATCCAACTGTCAGCCCTATATAAAATATTCTCACACTCCGAAGCATCACACTACTACAAGCACGACCATGGCCTTTAACAAAATCAACCACAACACGAATCAACCTTTTATTCGACATCAAGACTCAAACTTCCAAATATATTACCATATGCACACCCATCAAAATCTCTTTTATCGCATCCTACTCCTCTTAAGATAAATGTTACGTCCTCGTAACTCACTAATGCTAAATCCTAGATATATCTTTTCATTATCCTCATCACCACCGCATGTCAAAGATAACCACCTAAAATCTACACACTCGCCATGCATATATCTAAGGCTCTCTTACTTAAACAACTCTCATACTTCACTTCACTCGTCACACCACCTAACCTATACCACAAAATCCTTAGCTTAACCCAAAACTTCACTTGATCCCTATTACCGCCAAAATGACATAATCCTCTATACGTGCACCATTTCCATACTCATAACTAACGATCCCCAATTATTACATACACTCACACTAGATCCTCGAGTTTTTTTCTTTCATTACCGCAAAACTCATACATAACTTAACATGACACCAATTCCCAATATCCTACACTCACTGTCTCAATAAAAGATTATGAACCATCTGCCGCTTTCAGATCATTACAACACATGTTCCACGAATCACTTGCCATGACTATGACTACCGATGCCTCATCTTAAAACAAGATCAAAATTACTGTAACAACTTCTCACAACTATGTCCCATCAACAGAATATCGCTATATCATGACAACAACGAAAACATATACAACTCTCTTTCATATCATACTCTACCCTCATTCCGAAACTTAACTGATAAGAAACATCAACAAACAAAACAACAGTCTATCTGTCCAAACTGAAACTCACAGGAAACAACAACAAACAAAACAACAATCTATGTATAACTGGTATGTACTTTCGAAAACTCGTATCATAATCATCCCGCCTACTCCACCACAACCGGTGACGGAATCGCAACACCGTCACCAACAGCCACACCGCAGTGTGAAAATACCCGCATCACAACACTAAGTACCGTGCCCGGATCACCACCCGAGGCACCACAACCCCATCGATAGTCATCACAACTTACACAATCCCATAAACACTGACTCAACATAACTTCTCGGACAAGAAAACTTACTCCAATCCACATTATTAGATCACAATGCAACATATTATATGAATTAAACAGATAATAACCTCATGAATATCATCCCCTTACCATATCACGGAATAACATATATCATGAATGCATACAAGTATAACCAGTCACGCCAGATCACTCAAATTATTACCTTTTTGAATATCATTCAATTAGATTAGCGTACCCAACATGCATTACAGAACATTCAAATACAACTTTATAATAATCACACCATTGATGGAAATGTAGAATCATATACATACTAACATACTCATATATGTCTAAATTAATTTGTCATAAAATTAAAACGGATTTTATGCATGCAAACAATAATAAAATAGAGGAGAAATCATGTCCTTACTTTGATGATTTCGGTTAAATGGGCACAAGAGAGATCACCTTTCTCTCTTGTTCTTGAGCTTTTCCTTATGGAAGAACAAGATCCAAGTGTAGGATCTCTCCCTAAGCTTTATACCCAAGGCTTTCTCTTAATTTAATTAATATTACAAATACTAGTATAATATTAATCAAGTAGAAAATTGAACCAAAATATTTATAAAACACTTATATATTTCGGTTTTTGGGAGGAAGAAGATGGGAGTTTTTATCTCTCTAAAAACTCTTATATTAGATTGTGTGTAGAATGAATAATACCACCATAACATTATAGTGTATATGTCAAAAATAAGAGGAAAACCAAGTGGTTTTTCCTCTCTAAAAAACCGGCCAAGAGGAGGTGGAGATGAGCCAATGCATGGACTCCTTTGTCTTCACAATGCACCATAGGCATGCATGGCTACTAAAGCAAAACAATCATTATGTTTAGCTACTAATTAAACAATTAATTAGCTTAAAACTCCTCCAATTTTCGGCACTTATAGTTAATATGGATTCCATATTAATTTTGTCAATTGTCAATATGTTACATGTCACATGTCACATAAACTTGTTATGTATTTTTATCATATTAAAAATCAACGTATTAATAAAAATACGTCACATACAAAAATCGACTTAGTAATTTCATAATTACTTGTGCCAAAAATTTTACCAATTTATAAATCACAACAGATTGTATTTATAATAATTCATTCAATTCCGATTGTTTCTTTAAACAATTATTTCATCCGAGTAATGATACAATTCAATTACTCAGACCGTATCTCATTTAATCACATTTCAATTTGATACGTAAATTTTACTTCCAAAATCGTCCGTCAATTTTCAAGTAATTTAATTAACTCGCAACATTATACGATTAATTAAATAATCAATTAAGAGTGTTGCCCTATAGGTATGACCTAGGGGGTCAACTGATCACCACCGTCACACGACAGTAATGTCAAACTCTAGTCAGCCAATCATTACCGATATATGTTGACCAGTTGACAGTAACAAAATTACTTCCCAATTGTATTCTATATAATGAGATTTAAACATGTGATCATCATGATCAACAGTCGTGATCGCATTATTGTCGGAGGACACATATTCCAACAACCATACCACTTCTTGTGAGGTCAAAACCTCACACAAACATTTATATATATCACAGACCTGTAATCACATCCAACCAGTCAATCCTGATCACATAAGTTACCACTCAACAAAGGTTACCTGTCGCCCGAGTTTAACTCATATTCCCCTCATAACATATTCCCCCATTCGCACAACCATCACTTCCTTCCAAGTATAACCATACCATGACTATTCGACTATTAGCATCCGCCTCATCTAACCACATCTTATACCCTCTCACAATCATACACAACAGTCAGGTCCCTACCAAATTAACCTCTTTAGAATTGCTACCTTTCTAATATACCATCACTCTTAACCATTAGTCACAAACCATAACACTACCACTGTCCGGACATCAAACCTCTTACACTCATCTCTAAACATCACGGTTTCTTTCCTATCTTTGGTTAACATTCCAAATAATGAACATCAAATCCACCAACAAAATTTACCTCAACATTCTTCCCAACACTATCCTTAATCGTATCGTCATCTAACTCTCCACCAATATCTCATATCGTGCAGATACTCTATCAACCTCTTACTCCCTTAATTCCTCAAAACCCATGAATAATCATGTTGTCCCGAGACCCCTATGTAACCGTTAACTCAAATCCCCATGATAGTATCGTACATCTTGACGATTCCTTACTTTTATATCACATAACTCCGGTCAACATTTTCCTAGTTTTACTCCCCTCATTCTTTTCTTTTACTCTCGACAAAATCAAATAACCATAAAACTCCTTATTACTTCTTCCTAACTCTTTAGCGTTCCGGTTACTTTCTCATTTCTCCAAGACTCACATCTCATTATTTTATATCGATATCATCTCACTCTTTCTTACCATGGATCTTCTCTTATTATGCTATCACTCACACTTGCCACTAATCTATCCATAAAATCAACGTTCACTGTTCAAACAATTGCATCTCCTTCGTACATCTCTAGAAATCAAAATTTATTTCATACCGTTAAATGCCCAAAGAAATCACACGTAGTTTCACCTCTTAATAAACCAAATCTTCCAAACTCACTCACTGTCTACAAATCCACCTCGCAACATGTCTCCATAAAGTTCACTATATACCACTATTCTCAACCCCTTTTTAAAACGAACTTTCACTACATATATTCTTGACCCACACGACTCTTAACCATCTCCCTCCATAATTCTTTACACATCTCAAGTTGCCACTATCCATATCCTTACTCTCAATCCTTTCATTCTCACGTTCCTTAGACTCACATCATCCCTTGCCCATATTCACTTACTTTTACGTTACTCAACACACAATCATATCACTCTTCTCATTTCATCTCAGAAAACATGCTCTATGTCTCAATTAAGCCATAACGATCTTCCTTTTATTTTTCCACTATCTATCACAACCACATATAACTCATGTCCTCCCGCCGAACTCATACTCACCATAGGTGCCACTCACTACACCACAATATTGGGTAACTTATGCGTCAAGACCAACGTACATGTAAAACAATGCATAAAGAAGCAAAATGACACCTTTGAATTACACATGATATGCAACGAATTCAAAAGATAAGCATATGACCCGAATCATGGGTCACTAGATCGAGTATTGGCCACTCGATCGAGTAAGGGACTTACTCGATCGAGTAGGTGAAGGTCAGAAGCACGTAAAACAAATCATCAGGGCTACTTGATCGAGTAACTGACGTACTCGATCGAGTGCCCCCCTACTCGATCGAGTACCAAAGCTACTCGATCGAGTACCCAACAGGTCAGAAACTATTTTAAACTGCAAACCACCCTTACTCGACAGAGTAAGGCCTACTCGATAGAGTACCCAGAGACTCATAAAACCGTAGTATTACAGTCTTCCCTCCTTAAAAAGAACTTCGTTCCCGAAGTTCAACCCATACATAAAAACGAACATACTAACTCGGTCAAGACGCAACAAAGCTACTAAGAACTCAAAACAAAACCCCAACTTATAAAACAAGAAACCATGAACTCTTAACACCAACTCCACCAACTATTCCTACCTCCACACATCGCTCACGATGTCGTATCAACTACATCATAAACTCTCCCGACACTAACTCCATACACTACCAACTACCTTCCTCTAACGCTGCTAGCTCCATAATATATCATCCACTACTAAATCAAATATCAAGACACTCATAGACATCAAACGGAATGTTACAGAAACTCTCCTTCCGTGTTATCATGGCTAATGAGGCCTCCATCAAAACTTGTTGTGGGTGAGCTTTGCAAGCTCTCATTCTTGTTGTGAAAAATTTCATGCTTTCCGAATAGAGCCATCTCAACATCATCAATATCTTTCTTCCAATTGGGCGGTGTGTCTTTGCCCTTCTCTTTGAGATTTCCATCTTTTCCTTGTTCTTTGAATGGAGATTCCTTCTTCTTCTTGTCACCCTTCCGAGTATAGTGATCAACCATAAAACATGGTTCAAACAAATTGGGAGCTCTCATAGTCTTATCAAGGTTGAAGGTGATTGTTTCGTCACCTACTTCAAGGGTGAGCTCTCCATGTTTCACATTGATCACCGCTCCGGCGGTGTGTAGGAAAGGTCTTCCTAAGATGATTGGAATGTTAGAATCCTCCTCCATGTCAACAATGACAAAGTCTACCGGTATGAAGAACTTCCCAACTCTCATGGGTACATCTTCCCATATTCCTAGTGGTTTCTTTGTTGAACGATCCGCCATTTGTAAGGTCATATTGGTGCATTTGAGCTCTCCTACTCCTAGTCTTTCACATACCGAGTATGGCATGACACTCACACTTGCACCTAGATCACATAGTGCCTTGTTGATTGTGGTATCACCAATGGTACATGGAATGGAGAAACTCCCCGGATCTTTGAGCTTTGGAGGGGAATTCCCTTGTAGAATTACACTACTCACCTTAGTAAAGGCAATGGTTTCCAATTTTCGGATGGACTTCTTCTTGGTAAGGATATCTTTCATGTACTTTGCATAGGCCGGAACATGATAGATTAGCTCCATGAATAGTATAGAAACTTCTAAGTTCTTCACAATCTCCATGAACTTTCCAAGTTGCTCATCAAACTTGGGCTTAGCTTGGCGACTTGGGAATGGAAATCTAATCACAATAGGCTCTTTCTCGGTTTCCTTAGCCTTCTCTTTATTTCTCTTCTTTGACGAGTTATTGGTTGTTGTCTCTACCACCTTAGGATATCTCCTTAGTGGCTCAATCACATCACTTTGCTTGTCATTCTTCTCAACAATACCTTCTTCAATTTTCACCATTGGTCCCTCATATCTAGTACCACTCCTCAAGTGAATAGCATTGATGGTCTCATGTCTTGTGGGAGGATTACCTTGAGGAGGTAACTGTCCCTTTTGTCTTTGGGAGCTAGAAGATGCTAATTGAGACAATTGAGTCTCCAACATTTTGGTGTGAGCAAGGATGTTGTTGATGGTGGTTTCTTTGGCTTGACTATCCCTTTGCATTTGAGCAAAGAAATCTTGTTGACTCTTTTGCATTTGGAGGACCGCTTTTTGGACATCAAAGGTGTGGACAAGGGAATTTACATCCACTTTATGTTTATTATATCATATTAAACACTTTTGATTTTGAAAGAGTCGCCACTAAATTTTTAAATGGAATTCAGAAACCAAATTGTAGAGATTTTAAGTTCTTGTGAGATTACGTGTTGGGAAGTCTATTTTAATTTCATTAATTAACACCCAACCCCGCCCGTAACTATAACGGTCTCTACTAAATAAAACGATGGCTATTTTGGATATGTATCTCATCCGAATATGCAATCAGTTTTTTAAACTGTGAATTTCATTCTACGTCGATTTAATGCATTTAACTCGTCAAGTTATTTTAGCATATGAAGTTCATTTAGTTATTCTAGCAAGAAACAAACAAAGTGAGGAAGGAAAGAGATATTCTTACTCTTTAGCATAAGATAGATTAACAAACATGTGAATTAATTAAATAAAACATGATAAGATAATCAAATTAACATGCTTTAATAATCAAAGACATAAACTTTAACAAATTTAGACAAGTGTAGTTCATAAATTCAATCATCATGCTCAAATCAAACTAATTTAAACAAGATTAAATCAATTAAATCAATCAAACATGTTAAATTCGTCATGCGATAAACATAGAATAATTCCTATCCTAATAGAAGACAAATCCAACATACAAAGGTCATCCATCGGCACATCCATACTACTAATCCCGTTCTCCTTCATTCAACAACAACAAGATACAATAAACATCGTTTATTAAAACAAATTAGTTGGTTTTTAGTTCTGTCTGAATCTGAATACGAGGATATGTAAATGAGAAGGGGAAACGACCGACCAATCCAGCGGCTTTCTTTCCCCAACTCAAGTCAACGCGGGTATTCAAATTAGCACTTTAACTCATACCCGTATCTATACTAATTATTTCATAATTAACAATTTATACGATAATAATATGATGTAATAAACATAATTAAAAGACGGAATTAAAAGGGAGAAAGGAGAGATTTTTATGCAACCTCAACCTACATGTATCGTTGACACCGAAATCGATTGTAGATTTTATCTCGAGGGGCCGTCATCGACGAAGCAACAAAGCAACAACACGTTTTTTGGTAAACCTGGACAGCAACTTTCAAACTGCAATTTCTCACTCGTTGCTCGATAAAAATTAGATTTGAAAGATGTTTTGAAAACTAGAAAGAGAGTATAATAGAGATCTTAAAACAAAACAAACTCGTTCTGAGGTATTCGGCACAAAAAACGAGCACAAACAGAACTGGACAGACAGGAAAAGCCGCGAAAACAGAGTGTATGACACTCTGTTTTTCGAGGGGATTCGTGTGCTCTTAAGGTCAATTTGGCTCGTTAATCTTTATCTAAGGTGTATATTGATGTTATATGGTTAATTAGGAGTAAGAAACTCGAGTTTTAATGGAGGTCTGATGGTTGAACGAAGGGTTTAAAGGAGGACACACAAACTGATTCTCAGTTTTGTATGTCGGTTTTGTCGAGGGTTTTGAAAGGCAACTAGGGTTCGTTTATGGAGTTTGAGGTTTGTTAATGACAGTAAGATATGTGGAGAGCTTAGAGAAATGGATGTATGGTAGAGGGGAGGTATTTATAGGGAGTTAAAGTAGGGTTTAAGAGGGGAGAGGCAGACGGGCTGCTCTGCGCATAGCTGCTGTCCAGCAGCTATTTCGTGGGGTTTTAGGGTTTGTATGAGGGGTTTTCTTGGTGGGAAAGGCATAGTAATATGGTAGGGATACTAGGGTATGGTATGGTGTTGATGGGCACGGGTTTTATAATAGTTTGGAGCGGGTTTTGGACTCGGGTTTGAGCTGAACGAAAACAGGGGGGTCGTGGGCTGTTTCGTTTTGGGGCCTGTTTTGGATGGACTTGTGGAAGTATTTCGAGGTGTTCTAGGTGCTGGGTTGTTGTGGGTAATGTGGAGCACGGGTTGGTGGTGATGTGTTGCGGGTTTGGACCAAGTTTGAGTCGGTTTAGAAAGGCTTTCGATGGGCTATACAAACACGGGTAAAGGAAGGAATTGGGCTGTGTTGGAGGGATGTTTGGAATGAGATTTGGGTGGGTTAAACAAAGGGTTTGGGGTAGGCTTTGGCTAAGAATCAAACGCGGGTTATGGGAGAGGAAGTTGGGTCAAAATTGCGTCGAAAATCGAGCCCAAATCAAGCATAAAACGAGCTCACAAATCGTGTGATTAAAACGAGTTTTCAACTTTCGAAATCGATTTTTCAAATCAAATAACACACTAAAATAAATGATTTTTCAAATCAAATACACTCATAAAATGATTTTTCAAATCAAATATTAATTTTATTTTCAATAAAATAAACTTGAGAAAATAAATTCAAAATAAATGAATTAAAACCTTTAATTTAAACATCATTTAAATTAAATAAGAATTAGAACGTTTAAATTAAATATCATTAATAAAACGCTTCATCGACGACGCCCATTCTATATCGTAAAACGAACTCCAAAAAAATGACAATTCCAATAGCAAATACATGTTGTCCTATCATCATCGGGTGTTTTGACGGGATTTCTATGAATGCCAATATCGACAGATATGGGTATCTACAAAAGGCTTGGTCATTGGGTTGATTGTAGTAAGGTCTTTGAGTAGGATTTCTCATTGGAGGTGGTGTGTATGTGGGTTGAGGGTTTTGGACATTTTGGCTCTTGTATGAGAGATTTGGATGGAATTTGGTATTCTCATTATAGTAGTTGGAGTAAGGGGTGCCATTCTTGTATGCTTGGAAAACATTCACTTGTTCATTTGTTCCCCTACATTCATTTTGATCATGTCCCAAGGTTCCACAACTTTCACATACTCCATTTGGGATTGAGGATGATGCCATCATAGCATTGACATGTTGTTTGGGTGATTTGGAAGCTTCATCAAGCTTAGCTATAGCCTTCTCAAACTTCAAGTTGATAGTGTCGAGGTGAGCACTTAGTTGAGCACCCAATTGTGTGATGGAATCTACCTCATGCTTTCCTCCTCTAGTGGCCTTTCGAGGCCTACTATATTGGGAATTATGAACCGTCATCTCTTCAATTTTGGCCCATGTTTGGTTGTCATCAACTTCGGTGAACCTCTCATTGGATCCCATATTAAGCACATTTCATGAGTCTTCATATAAGCCGTTCCAAAACTATTGAACAAGGAACCACTCACTAAGTCCATGGTGTGGACAAGAACGACAAGTATCCTTAAATCTCTCACATGCTTCATATAATGATTCCTCATCCCTTTGCTTGAACCTGGTGATTTGGGCTCTCAACATGTTAGTCTTCTCCGGAGGATAGAACTTCTTGTAGAAGGCAAGTCCTAACTTCTTCCATGAATCAATACCAATGGAAGCCTTGTCTAGGATCTTCAACCATTGTTTTGCGGTACCGATCAAGGAAAATGAAACAACACCCATCGAATTTGATCTTGGGTTACTCCGGTTTGAGAGATAGCATCACAATAGTCACAAAAAGTTTCCATGTGTAGATGAGGATCTTCATTAGGTATCCCTCCAAATTGGCTTCTCTCAACTAGTTGTATGAATGCGAATTTGGCAATGAAATTACCGGTTAAGTGAGGTGGTGTTGGAGTACCATTTGGTAGGTTCTCCTCGGTAGGCACGGAATGAGATGAAACTTTAGGCATTGTGGGTTGATTTTATGGTTGGTTTTGAAATGGGTTCTCCTCTCCTTCTCTTGCAAAAGGGTTGGTAAACACAACACTATCCGATTGGATAACACCGACGTCCACAAGTTCTCCAATACCCAAACTTGTTGAAGCCTCTCTAGCGGTTCTTCTAAGATTGGTCAAAGTTCTTTCCATTTCGGGATCAATAGGTAAAGGTCTACCTTGTGATCTCCTAGACATGCAAAAAGCAAATAACTAGAAAATAATTAAAACTACCTTGAGGAGTTTGACTTCCCCAAGGTTAAGAAAGACACAACTAAAAACAACAAAAGACAACAATTCAATTGAACACCGTCCCCGGCAACGGCGCCATTTTTGGTGCGGTTCGAAACTTTGTCGTCTAAGCCAACCAACCAAAACAATATTTATAACTAAACAAACTACTCTTAGTAGAGTGGTAAGTAAAGGTCGGATCCCAAAGGACGGGTATTGAATTAAGTTATCGATTGTAGAAAGCTATGTCTTAGGTTTGTCACAAATTGGGATGAGATATGGGGTATCAAACTACACTATTATAACAATGAAATATAAAGAAAGCAAAACAAACAACTAAAGTGAGGGTTTGTAAACAATAGATTAAGGTACTAGGGTGTCATGGGTTCATAGGGGATTCATGGTGGTGATCATATAAACATGTTTTCATAGTTGCAAGCAATTATTGTTGTAGAGGAACCGAGTTAGTTTATGTCTTACAGTTCATAGGAAGATTTGGGTCCCGGAGCCGAGTCGTCTAGACTGTACAACACCTACAAGTCGACTTACTTTCTTCCTATTCACTTCTATTCATGGTCTAACGAGACTCGAGTTAGTTTATATCTTACAAGTCTTGTTGAATAGATAAAAGATGGGTAATAAATGCAAGGTTTCATAGTCTAGCATTTCATCAAGCATAACATGTGCATAGGCTAACACTACAACAAGCAAGCAATCTTATGATAACATATTAGATTAAGTATGGATCTACCCCCATGTTATAGTTCCCCTAATCCCCCATTAACCCTAGCTAGGTGACTACTCACTCATGACTATGGTAAACATGCTAATGAAGGTGTCAATTATATTAGCAAAGTTAAACATGGTGAATGAGTAAATAAATAAGTAAGGGTAAAGAGGATTATACCAAATTGAGGATGATTCAAATAATAAGCTAAGAATAATAGAAGGACACTTGATGAATGATGAAGAGTTGTCAAGTCTTCAATAAACCCAAATAATCTTCAAATTACCCAAACTAGAACTATGAACAATTGAAGGATTAAAGAGAAATTAAGATTTGATTAATATTGGATTAAGATATTACAACTTGATAAACTTGATTAATGCTAAATTCTAACTAGCTCAACTTCTTCTAAAACTCCTTATTTAATCCCCTAAAACAATGGGGTATTTATACTAAGTACAAGTATTAGGGTAACTAAGGGCTTAAATGACGATTAAGTCCCTAAGAAGATGATTAGTGCTTTGCAAGTCCTAGAGATAGCCGCCCGGATTGTGGAATGAAGCAAACTCGCTCTACCGAAGGATCCGCTCGACCTGAGGTTAAGTCGCTCGGATTGAGCCTTGAGGCGCCCGACTTGGGCTCGGGACGCTCGGATTGTGGGCTGAGACGCCCGGATCAGTGCTTTAGATGCCCGGATCTTTTGCTCAGCTCTTCTTCTTCTTTGACTGCCCAAGGATACATGGGGATCGTGGGTAGGTCGTGGGGCTCCTCATCATTGCCCATTTCTACTTCATTTATTCACTTAGGCCTTTAGTAATGGTCTCCTCTTTGATGCTTGGTCATTAGATGGAATCCATTTAGCTCTACTTTGCTCCATAAGTGCAAGGTTATCAATCCTCTCCAACCAAGGACACAAAACCTCAAAGAATATGCAAAGTAGGGAACTAAAGATAAGAAATGACCCTAAATAGCACTAGAAAACATGGGAACGAAGCTAGTTCGGGGACTAAATGTGCACAAATATGAGTCACGTCAGATGGTAAGATAGAACAACTGACCACTTCTTATCCATAGGATCGGTAACATAAAACACTTGTTTGCTTGTGACGCTAATATAAAAGGATCGTCCTTGTTTCCAACCTTGTCAAAATTTACTAATGTGAATCTTAAATCATCCTTTCTAACACCATTGTTGTTGTCAACCCACTTGCACCGAAATAGAGGTATCTCAAAATTCATGTAGTCTAAAACCAATATCTCTTGAATAACATCATAATATTGTATTGTACCCAAAATGTGATTTTTATCCTTTGAACTAGCAAAGTATATTGCCTCAGAATCTACGCAAACTTCACTGTTTTGCATTGTGCTCGCCTCATCTTGAATGCGGGTGTAGAAAGTGTACCCGTTGATCGCATACCCGCTATAAAAAGTTGCACGAGCATCAGGACCGAAAGCGAGATGTCGTAGGCTGGTTGAGCAATCATCAATTGGGTTGTCATCATCGTAAATAGTATCCTTAAACTAGTCACTAAATTGCTTATAATGCTCATTTGCATACCACCTTTCGTTCTTAGGAGGGTGTTTTCCCTTAAGGTAACTCTGGTTTTCCATACTGTAAGGCTGGACATGATCATCGTTAAAAAGAACGTATGTATGAGCTCTATGTCACATGTCAGATAACATATCCTTAGAAACACGACTCCTTACACCTTTTACATTCATCCAATCACTATGACGACTCATAGGAGCTCTAATTAACTCATCCAAGGAGAGGTACGCGTAACAATACGAAAGAGCTTCATCGATAATTGCTCGCTCAGCAATACACCCCTCTGGACGATACCTATTAGATGTGTAATCCTTGTAAACTTTCATCAATCGTTCGAATGGGTACTGATATCTCAAATACACTGGCCCGAGATACAAAACCTCCCGGGCTAGGTGGACAGTCAAATGAACCATGATAGCAAAATATGAGGGAGGAAAATACATTTCAAACTGACAAAAACTGGTGACGAGGATGTCCTGCAAAGTTTCCGCTTTATCGGGATCAATGACTTTACTGTTGATTGATTTTAAGAAATAACAATATCTAATTATAGCATGTCGAACCTTTGGAGATAGAATGGAACGAACGGCCACAGCTAGTAGTTGTTGCATCAATGTATGATAGTCGTGTGACTTTAAACCAGTAAGTTTTAGATCCTGCAACGAAACAAGGCTAATATTAGACGAATAGCCCTCTGGCACCTTAATACCATGCAAGCATTCGCAAAACTCTTTTTTCTCCTTTTTTGAAAGAGTAAGAGCTGCAGGCGGCAAAAAAGTCCGATTTCCTTTTGTTTTAGCTGCCAGCTCGGGCCTAATACCCATCTCAACCATATCATTCCTAGTTGCCTTGTTGTCTTTTCTCCTAGCCGGAACATTTAGCAGAGTATTGATTATATTATCACAAACGTTCTTTTCAATGTGCATAAAATCTAGGCAATGTCTAACCGGGAGGTCACGCCAGTACGGAAGTTTGGTAAAAAATATGATTTTATTTATAACCACGAGTAAACAACTTATGTCCCTTCTTCCCATAGATTATATCAATATCTTTCACTTTCTCATACACTACATGACCATTCAAAATCTGAGAACTCCCACGTTGCTCAGGACACCCATTAAATGCCTTGTGAAGCTTATGATAATGATGATCAGGGCATAACCATCGACAATTTCCCCTGTACACATGCTTGCGAGAATGCTTCAAATATTCTGATTCAACATCCACCCCCCCCCCCCCCCCCCCCACACAATGGGCAAGCCTCTTTCCCATGTACAGTATGTCCAGAAAGATTGTCGTACGCCGGAAAGTCAGTTATTGTACACAATAACATAGCTCTCAGATTGAAACTTTCCTTCTTATAACCATCAAACACTGGTATCCCTCTTTCCCACAGAATCTTCAGATCATCTAGAAGTGGTTCCAAACACACATCTATGTCATTTCCAGGTTGTCGAGGGCCAGATATCAACAAAGACAACATCAGATACTTCTGTTTCATGCAAACCCATGGGGGCAAATTATAGATGGCCAACACAATTGGCCAAGTACTGTGTTGGGTACTCATGTTTCCATAAGGGTTCATTCCATCTGTGGAGAGCGCTAGACGCAAGTTCCTTGCTTCTTGGGCGAAGTCAGGATATTTAGCGTCAAACTCTTTCCACTGTTGACCATCCGCTGGGTGTCTTAACTTTCCATCTTCAAACCTTCCACTATTATGCCAAGTCAACATTCTTGCATCTTGTTCATTCAAATAAATCCTTATGAATCTTGGTATTATTGGAAAATACCACAACACCTTAGCTGGGATCCCTTCCTTAGTCTTATAACGCCATACAGAGCAGCGCGGACAATATTATAATTTCTCATAATCTTTACCGTACAATATGCAGTCATTGGGACAAGCATGTATTTTCTCATATTCCATGCCCAATTCTCTAATCATTTTTTTAGCCTCATATGTCCGACTCGAAGAACATTACCGTCAGGAAGCATGTCACATAGCAAAGCTAGAAGATCCATAAAATTCTTATCACTCCACCCATTTGCCCCCTTCAAGTTATATAACTTTACCACCGCGGACAATTTGGTATACTTCTTACAACCAGTAAATAAAGGCATTTCAGATTGACTCAACTTCTCAATTAAATCATCAGCATTTATTTCTCCATCACCGGTAGCTTCAAAATTATCGAATCCATCATCTTCAGCAAACTTCTCACCTAAAACAACTTCAGGTGTAGGTGAACGATTGTTTACACATACATCATATGCCCCATCCCCTATATCTAAACCAACAGCTTCAGGTGTATGATTATTTACCTCTACATCAGATTCCCCATCATCATCCTCTAATTCTCCATGAAAAATTCAAAGCCTATAATCTCTACTGAAACTATTTTTTTCTAAGTGTATTTTGACATCTGGGATAGGAAAAACCCTAATATTACCACATCTATTACAAGGGCAGGGGATTGATGAGTGGAGATAAAAATTTTCACTAACGAAATTGTAAAATTCAGCAATTGCATCATTATAAATGGCATCACCAATTTCACCATCAATCATCCAAGTACGACTCCATATATAAGCCAGTAGCTATGAAAATGAGATTACCTTTTTTAAGCTATAAAGATTAATAACGACAACGACGACAAAGATGACTTGTTCACCATCAGTCATTCTATTATTAATACCTTTGACATTTCATTTATTTTTAGAGTTGCATAATCTAAGATGGTTCTTATAAGAACCGTTGTAATTGTGCATGCATGCATGAGGTGAATAATGGTCAACCAACCAATAATAATAGGTCATGCATTGGTAAATAAAATCACAAACTTTTTAGTTTTCACAGTGGATCTGTTTTTACAACGATTTTAAGAAACACCGTTGTTAATTGGTGTAATATGACAACGGCTTTAAAATAACCGTTGTTGATATATGTAATATGATAACGGCTTAACAAAGAACCGTTATCGTTTTGTCTTATTATTATTATAACGGTTCCAATTCTTATTATCTTATTATGCCGTTTCCATTCTTTTTTATTATTATAAGTAGAAAGTTAGTCATTATAATATTTTATTTGGTGGATTGCCTTTGAGTGTAAGGACTTAATTAAAACGTAACAAATAACATAAATAATTAAACTTTAATTCAAATAACCACCATAATCAAAATACAACTCATAATGTCAGATAATAATTAAAGATTTAATTAGAGTCTGATGAAGTATTAGGATAGTCTTCATGCCTTGTTTCTGTAATACCCGCCCTTTTAGGGATCCGTTGACCAGCGTTGACCGACCTTGAGAGCAGTAATGGTTCTTAGGTTTACGTGCCATAGTTACCTTGTGTCTTGATTTGTGGGTGGTACTCGATAGAGTAAAGGCTACTCGATCGAGTAGCTTGGATACTCGATCGAGTAGGGGCCACTCGATCGAGTATTTTAGTTACTCGATCGAGTAGCGTCTTTTCAGCGAGGATTTATAATCGTGTTTTTCCTAAAACCGCAAATCATTTCCGCCTCTTTCTTCTAAACCCAGATGTCGTCCCTTCCTCTTCCCTTCACCATATGCCTTCCATGGGAGCCTTTGAAGGTCCTTGTGCCCTAGGAGTGCATGGCTTGAGTCGGGTAGCGGTCCTTTTCCAGTTTTCCTAATGTAGGTATGTCGTCATCATCATCCGTGTCTTTGTCTTTTCAGTTAGGGTTAGAATGGTAGTGATAGATGATTATTTTATGTGTATAGGTGTTGCTTGTTTGCTGGGTGTTGCGTGTATGGAAATGGAATCGTTGCAGTCGCTTAAAGGTAGGTTCGCCTACTCAGTTTCTGTTGAATGTCTAGAGTGTCGGTTGATGTGTGATGTTGTATTGTTGTTGTGACCGTGTAGTTGAGTATACATGGTAGTTGTTTGGTGTATACTGGAGGTCGGTTGTTTTTGTATTGCAACTGTCTGTGATTGTTTGTCTCTGGTTCTCGAGGTGCGTCCTCGGCTGAGTGGAGTCACTTGCGGGAGTGGCTTCATGCCCTAGTTTCGCCCTCCGTGGAACCCGCCACGGGAGGGGATGTGCACATTAATGGGACAGGGTTATCGCTCGGTATGATGAGCGGGGCTTAGGTGGGAATGGCTGCGGTCCCCCACTGGCAGGGCTGGTCCAGTGGACAGTCGGTGACGGAGATTGATTGGAGTGGGGGTATGATTGTGTGTGACTGGTTGTGTTTGCATTGTGTTGATAGTTGTTGTTGGTTTATGTTGTGTCTTGTCTCAGTTACTGACCTTGTGTGGTTGTCTTGTTTGTTTATGTGTCTGCCGTGATCCCTTATGGTGAGCAGTCAGTCTTAGCAGGTGTTGATGTGGTTGATAGCTGGAGTCCTGGCAAGGGTTTGTTGTCACGAGTTCTGATAGAGATAATGTGTAGCGGACGAGTTGTACCTTTACTTTATTAGTTGGTTGTAACACTTGTAATATCACTATAATTGTTCTTTTATCGACTTTTGATGATTACTTACCTCGGGCAACCGAGATGGTAATGCCTTTATATGTTAAGGAAGGTCTGGTTAAGGCTCCTCGGTATATGAGGGTGTTACATTTTCGGCATATATCAAGTCGTAGATCAACTCTTCATCATCAGCGGGCAGCGCATGTGGAATGGCCTCTTTCCCCCATGACATAGGCACGGTGGCAGGAATGTGATGCCTCCTGTAATGCGTTAGAAGATGATGATCAACATGGGTCGCAATCCATAGATAAGGGCCCTTTTGTCTAGCATCTGAATAGAAGTCCTCTTTCCCCGCAAATCTAGCCCCTAATTTTCTTGCCTGACGAAAACTATCATGGCAATTGGCTTCGTCAAACTCGATAAAAGCGAAGCCTACAAAACCTTGCTTGTTTGTAGACACAGGGTACACTTTTTTAACCGCAGTGAAACCGGATCGGAGTCATGAAGCATTTGCGTCAACCACCCAAAATTAGGGTTTAAACCCTTTCCATTCCTATCATAACGAACCGGGAGATTATGGAGAATGCAAGTAAAAGGCTGTGCGTAACGATAACGTGATTATAGCTCCGATACACCAGCCATATTTTTTTAGAGAGAAATTAAAGAGTAAATGTTTGATAATTTAGATTTTGACCAAAACATTATGAAGACATATTTATAGAATTATTTTGGTCAAGTTGAATATTATTGGTCAAATTGAATATTTATTAAAGTTCTGATAAAGTTTTGCATGCAGTGGTCAAACTGAGAAATCTAATCAAATAGTGACAACGGTTGAATTGAAAAACCGCTCTTTCATAATTGAAAATGATAACGGTTACAAGAAACCCGTCTCTATAACATAACAACGGGTACCACAAACCGTTGCTGGTGCTAATTTAGTAACGGTTTTTGAAATGCCATTTTCTTAAACTGGTAATGGTTGTCTAACAACTGTTGATAAGAGAGATTTTATAACGAGCTTTTGGAAACCGTTAAAACGTTTTTTATAACGGTTTGTTAAGTACCCGTTGTTACATTATAATAACAACGGTTTTCGTGGGAAACCGTTATTCTCATTATCGCGGTTTAGGTTTCCGCCAATATTTGGAAAACGGTAATCTAAGTGTCGTTATTAAATGCATTAAACCGTTGTGATACGCTCCTTATTGATTGCCAGATTTGGCGTAGTGTGTCCAAAGAAGTGTAAGATGTACTCTTCCTGTTTGTTAAATTATCGTGTGCCCCTAGTATGTCACGTTGCAGGTACCTCTTTAAACGTCATGAGAAACATAAAAGGAGAATACTCATTTCTAAGAAGAATTTTAGTCAAGGGATGAATCTCCAACACACAATTTATCTACTTTCTTTACAAGTAGATCTTTCACCCATAAATTTCTACGTTCTCGTGGCGTAAGTGTGTCTTGTTGCAGGTACTTCTCCCAAGCTCAGTTGATAAAGAAGAGAAAAGAAATATTTGCCCATTTGGCCAATTTCGATCGTCCTCTCAAGAAGCCTACTTTGATTATCACCTCCATCCTTAGTTTAATTTCTTATTCGAATAATGTAATAATAAAATCCGACTCCGAGTGTAATACCTCGTAGTTTAGTGAAGTTTATATAACTAATTTACGTAATTCGAATAATTGATTATGACGGTTATAATTAATAATTGTGAATAAGACGGAATGATATAATAAAATAATAGAATAATAGAGTATGGGTCGGAATGATAATTGGGTAATAATAATATACGATAATTTATATGGTAATAGTGAATGATTATTATGTTATAATAATAATAGTAATACGATAATAATAATAACCATAGTAATAATAATAATAATAATAATATTTGTTATGAGACGGTAATTAAATAAATAAAATAATAAAGAAAGACGGGATTGGAGTTGGGTCATGTGTTATAGGGCTTGGGTCGACTATATATGTTGCGTCAATTGGTTGATTAATTGTCGGGATCGGATAATTACTAATAATAATAATAAATATATTTTATATTTCCTAATTGGTTCCTTATAACCTTAGCCTACCAATATAAATAGATGAAACCTCAAACAATGGTCCTTATTATTCATCAAATCTGAAAAAAATAATTTATAAAGAGAGAGGGAGAATAAGAAAGAGGAATAGCAAGGAATTTATCGTCTTTTATCGTCTCAAGGTAATATTCTCAGACCGTCTTATGTATATACTTTACGATATTATAACTTGTAATCTAGACCACCTTAGATCAGGCCGTAAGTCCCGTTGTGACCGTGGATGACCAAGGATCACCGTTGACTTGATTTGACCTCTGTTGACCGACGGGAAAGAGGTGTTTGAAGGGTGGTTTAAAGGGTGGTTTAAAGGGGGTTGTAGTATGGGTTTACTCGGGTTTAAACCCTTGTTTGTGACTGGTATTGAGTCAGACCTGGGTTGGTTGGGATCAATGGTGTTACAAAGTGGTATCAGAGCAAAACGATCCTCAGGCCTAACTAATGAATAATAATGAGCTTAGGATGTGTCTAAATAAAAGGAACCCGGATAGAAACTGTTAGGAGCCCACTTAAGGCTTGGGATGAGTTAGGGGCCCCCTCACACCAAACTTCTGGCCCTTCCAGTTTTGAACCGGTTACCTTGAGAGATATTACAGTGTGGGGTAATTTAAAATGAATATTGTTTGTTTTGTCTTGAAAGTTCTTGTTGCCTTGTTTACATGTTGTTTTCATTGATGATTGCGGATACGGGGGCGTAACCTTGTTTTACGGAGAAGGGATGTGATATGATTTCTTTTAAGCTTTGTTATAAGAATGTTGATATAAGGAAGTATGTTGGCATGTATGTAGAAGGTGTGAATATGATTAAACATATAAAGTACTAAGGGAGTGTTTGGTTGGGGGGTTTGGAATGGAATGGAATGGATTCTAGTCATTCTAGTGTTCGGTTGGGGTATTTTGGAATGGAGTTAGAATCCTGATGGATTCTCATTCCACCCCAACCCCTTGGAATCCCATACCCACCTCCTTCCTATGGATTCAAACTCCATTCCTTCATGTTTATTTTTCTAATGAACCAAACATGTTTTGAAAGGTATGGAATTCGAATCCCATACTCCTATGGTTTCTCATTCCAACTCACTCCATTCCTAAATAGTGAACCAAACGACCCCTAATTGTTGTGTGGAATTGTGAAGAATGTGATTTTGGTTGATTTCACAAGATTTTTTTTACCCTTGATTGTTTTGGCTGCCATTTACTGTCTGTTTAAAATTCTTATCCGAGATTTTTATGTGTGATACCCTTGTGAGTTATCTTTCATATGCCACTGGTCTCATTTCAAATAATATACGGTTTAGGCGTAATAAATATTTTAGTGGACAGTGGTCGAAATATTCCTGTACAGTAATGTTTTCGCGCTATGTTTTTGTAAAATTTGCCATTTAAAAATTATTTATTGATTTGTTGTAATTCCAACTCCATTGTTTAAAATATTCATATACGTTTCTAAATTTATAAGCCACATTGCAAGGTAAATGATTGACAATTAATAGTGATTTTTACAAGTTGACCTAAGTTTTTGACGAGTTGCTGTGAAATTTCTGTTTCGACCAAGTAGTTTGTAAAATGCATTATAAATTGATCTTATGAGTTTTTGACTTGATTCTTTTTCTCATGGTTTACCAACTCTCTGTATTTTCTAAAAAGTATAAGTTCTCAAAAAGTAATTCCGTTATTATCTATTTATGAGTTTTAGAATTTATAACATGTTTTCCTAGCCTTGAAAAGTATAAGTTATTGTTTCTTATCTGTTAAACATTGATATTTTGATGTTGTAAATTATGTGAAGTAGGATGACTTGTCTAGTGATATGCGGAATATGTTGCCCTAAACCTATATATATGTTCACAATAATTGCATCCATGTTTAAGATTAGATATCGTTAGTAAGAAATAAACGCGCAAGTAGTAAGTTTAAATAATGTTAGTTTGAATAGACTATATAATGTAGTTTTTTTCTAGTCAGAAGTAAATCGAAGATTGTTGTTATTAATTTATCCATCAATTAGATTTGTGTTGGAAAATAGTAGTTGCCATATGTTACATGGTGTGTTCCTTATTTTATGGCCTTACAACAATGATTTGGTTGTTCCTGTTATTCCGAACTTCGAGGACGAAGTTTATTTTTAGGGGGAAGGAATGTAATACTACGAATGCTTTGAGTTATTATTGTGATACCTTGTGATAAGATTGACATGGTTGATAATTGTAAAATGCATAATTGTGTTAGGGTTGTGGTAGTAGTTGTTGGCGAACTTCAGGACGAAGTTCATTTTATGGGGGTAAGACTGTAATACCCCGTAGTTTAGTGAAGTTTATATAACTAATTTACATAATTCGAATAATTAATTATGACGGTTATAATTAATAATTGTGAATAAGACGGAATGATATAATAAAATAATAGAATAATAGAGTATGGGTCGGAATGATAATTGGGTAATAATAATATATGATAATTTATATGGTAATAGTGAATGATTATTATGTTATAATAATAATAGTAATACGATAATAATAATAATAATAATAATAATAGTAGTAATAATAATAATAATAATAATAATAATAATAATAATAATAATAATAATAATAATAATAATAATAATAATAATAATAATAATAATAATAATAATAATAATAATAATAATAATAATAATAATAATAATAATAATAATAATAATATTTGTTATGAGACGGTAATTAAATAAATAAAATAATAAAGAAAGACGGGATTGGAGTTGGGTCATGTGTTATAGGGCTTGGGTCGACTATATATGTTGCGTCAATTGGTTGATTAATTGTCGGGATCGGATAATTACTAATAATAATAATAAATATATTTTATATTTCCTAATTGGTTCCTTATAACCTTAGCCTACCAATATAAATAGATGAAACCTCAAACAATGGTCATTATTATTCATCAAATCTGAAAAAAATAATTTATAAAGAGAGAGGGAGAGTAAAAAAAGGGGAATAGCAAGGAATTTATCGTCTTTTATCGTCTCAAGGTAATATTCTCAGACCGTCTTATGTATATACTTTACGATATTATAACTTGTAATCTAGACCACCTTAGATCAGGCCGTAAGTACCGTTGTGACCGTGGATGACCAAGGATCGTCGTTGACTTGATTTGACCTCTGTTGACCGACGGGAAAGGGGTGTTTGAAGGGTGTTTTCGAGGGTGGTTTAAAGGGGGTTGTAGTATGGGTTTACTCGGGTTTAAACCCTTGTTTGTGACTGGTATTAAGTCAGACCTGGGTTGGTTGGGATCAAGGGTATTACACCGAGAGTCGAATATGTACGGTGTAAGATACAATATTTTTTACTGCTGCAAAAAAAAGATAAATGTAGAGTTCAATATTCATAGAGTTGCAAACATAGTATGAGGATGTTTAGTAAACAACATGTTGGTAGATATTTAGCATAATTTTTAGCATTTTTGACCCATTAATATGTTAATTTTAGTGTTTAGTAAACATCATATTCAGGCTCAATATGATGTCTTACCCATGCTACCTATTTCAATATACTAATTAGAATATTCTTACAAGAAAAAGCAAACTTCACTTCATTTTACAAATAAAAATAACAATCTATTAAATCTTAATCAACTAATTACCAAATACTTTAAATAATTCTGCTAACTAAAATATGTTGGTTAAACACTAATAAAATTAAGTCATTTATAATCTAGTTTTACAATCTGCTTATTTTAAATCTTTTGATTAACATACATGGCCTATGTCTATAAGTTACCTTCCATCAAAATTTTCATTTTTTTCTCTAATCTCTAAACTAGAGTAACTTTTTACTTCTTTGAAGTAGACTATAATACATACTCAAATATCTTCTAAAAAATACATACTCTAAATATATATATAGAATCCGTAAAGATGAAGTTCAGTGGTTAAAATATGAGTGAAATTCTTATGAGTCTCAGGTTCATGCTTCATCAAGAACAATCTTTTGGGGTTATTTATGGCTTGATGCTATGTTTTCTAGCTTTCGAGCTTATTGCCTGCTAAAAAAATGATTAACCTGGTATACGTAGTATGTAGGTTATGTTCTTTAGCCATCCTAAAAAGATATTATTTTCTATAAAGTGAACTATACCTATTGGAATTTTGGATCAAACCTAAAAACTGAGACAAATAAACATGGCTAGAATTATTCATTATAAAAACTTCTTCGAAAGGACCTTCACAAAAGTGAGGGTAGTAAACCAAGAAACCGAACCTCTTAATTGTGTACCTAAAAGTAGGGAAATAATATCCATATTCGGTTTTGGTTTTGGTTTCGGTTCGGTTTTTGGGCGAGCCTCTAAATCGGCTAACCGGTCTTTTGAGCCGATTCAGTCCGAATTGGTTTCGAAGACCCCCTTTTCTGGATCTCTTCGTTTCCAATAGTTTTAAGTTAAGTCTTGAATTTTAACTATTTAATTTGAAACATTGTCAAAACTTGGTGATTTATGACGGATATATGACTTGGAAAACGGGAAAATCGTGTCGGATTAGTAATGAGTCAGTTCGGGTCGGTGATTTTCGGGTTTGTAAGGATCAAATCAAAACAAGTCGGGTTGGATCATTTCGGGTTCAAGACATTTTCGGGTCTATTAATCATATTTTGTAAGGATAATGGTAAGTTTCTAATAATAAACATTCAGGCCATGTCATATTGTTTCAGGTTAATTCAAGTTGCGGGCCATGCTATGGTCTAGAGTGCGGGTGTTGGGTCGAGTACGCGTCGGGTTATTGAGATAACGCTCATTCAAGACTATCAATAATGTGACACCCCTCGATAGGGCATCAAAATTAAAGCGGAAAATACGAGATTTTTAAAACCTTTAAAAGCTTAAAGTGTGAAATCCACCATAAGTTATCAAATGAAAATGAAAAGTAAGATAATTAAGTTTTACAATTAAAAACAAAGTTCGTTGGGGAAAAGATATCCCACGAATAAGCACAGGTATAACGATAGGTGAGTCTAAGAAAACGATAGCTAAGGTCCAAGGGTCAACGTTCTCGCTAGCTCACACGTCTTCCCCATAATCTGCATCACAAACCTGTCATTCATGTAAACATGAACGCCACAGTCAGTGGGGAGTAACTCAGGGTTCTCCCAGCCACAATATGTCAAGATACACGTAAGCAAGAACTTAATTAAACATATTGATCATACATCATACTTGAATAATAATGAACAAGGGAATATAACGATAATCATAACGAGATAGGCATATTGCATTCTTAATGAGATAGGCATTGAATCATATGAAGAAGGTAAGTAACGGATCAATTGAATAGAAAATACATGGATAGAAACCATAGCCATTACTTTGAAAACCTCTTAACAACCATAACACGGGACGTGGCTACTAATGTCACATTCATACTTATGGCTTGCATCTCACCATAAGAACGGATGGGAACATCAATCCCGGCGATCATATCGCAACTAGGGGCTTGTATCTCACCACTAGTAACCGATAGGACCAAGACTCTCACGAACAATAGGAGACATGAAATCTCGTATATAAGAACACGCCAATGACCGTAACAAGCAAGACATTTACAAAGCTTTGACTCAAAACAGGACAAACCCCTAGACTCCAACCTCCTGGTAGGACGACGCTCATAATACGGTCCTAGTCTAAATCTGGCCAGACTCTCGGGATGGGCGACACCCGATTCGACATGCGGTGACCTATCCGCATCCAAGACTCGAAACATGGTACACCTAACCGTGACCGAAAAGTCGAGTAACCCCAAATCGGAACTTTGTCACCTAACCGTGACCCACGAACCGAAGAGGCGGAAGGAATAACCCAACTCGGAAACAATGGCACCTAACCGTGACCCAAGGTTCGAGGGCAAAGAAATGAGGAATGTCGAGTAGTCACACAATGTAAAACGTCACACTCGGGTCACAAATACGAGCAACAATGATTGCACAAACATAACGTAAACAATTCATGTGAAGTATGAATAAACATAAGAGTATAATGATTACCAGGTACTCTCTGCCGGCGTGGGCACCGGCTGCCGGCCCACCGGCAGAGGATTTATGCTAAGGTGAACAAGGTCAAAAATAGAGGAAGGTGTATTCTCTGCCGGCCCACCGGCAGGGGATACAAGCCAAGGTAAAACAAAGCCAAAATAGCTGAAAGTGTATTCTCTGCCGGTCCACCAGCTGCCGGTCCACCGGCTGCCGGCCCACCGGCAGGGAATACAGGTCAAGGTAAACAAGGTCAACATATGCTCAATGTGTATTCTCTGCCGGTCGACCGGCTGCCGGCCCACCGGCAGGGAATACACCCTATAGTCAAACAAGCTAAACTTTGTACATTATGTATTCTCTGCCGGTTGACCGGCTGCCGGCCCACCGGCAGGGAGTACACCCTATAATAAAAGACATCAAAAACGCATATACTCGCTGCCGGTTGGGTAGGCCGGCTGCCGGCCCACCGGCAGGGGATCACTGAGCACGCAAATTCCATTAAACAACTATCTAAAGTCTTCCAATTTCAACCATCTTAATTTCAATCATCTTATACTCCTCCAATATGATGAACACATGGAAAATTACTACATTCAAGATGTAATTAACATATGGGGTTGATTATTAATCATTAAAGTGAGGTCTAATCATGCAATTATGAGGGAATTCCTTTAAGACAAATCTCATATTTCACCATCTTATCACAAGGCATGAAAATTACTCATTAACATGTGAAAAACATCATACAAGTATTCTACTCAACACCAAATCACTATAAGTCATGAAAGATGCCAACTTTAACATTCATATGAGTCTATTACTACATAATTCACACAATTTTAACATAAAAGTCGAGTAACCCATCACCGTTACCTTTTTAGCTCTCAAACTCTAATGTAATCATCACACATGCAAGAATCCACTTCCGGGTCAACTAATCTTTCTCCTAAATATAAGAAAACACAAAACAAGACTAAGAATCGAAACTAGAAAAAGGGGTACCGTGGTGATATGGGTCGACAGCCCTAAATAAGAAGGAAAGTCGGATTCTTTCTTACCTAGAAAGATGGAGGGCGATGAGAGGAAGAGATAGACGCGAAAATCACTTGATTCGGACAAGAATTGAGCAAGTTATGGTGTTTTGAAGATTTGTAAGAGGAAAGTGTAAAAATGGTGGAGGTTGTTGAAGGTGAGTGCTGAGAAATTGAGGAGGAAGATGTAGTTAGGGTTTCCCTCATTATTTTTATGAGGAGGAAGGAGTAGTAGGTGAGTCCATTGGCCATACTAAGCCCAACAAGCAAAATTGAGTCGATAAACACTAGAAGTTACGTCTCAAGCCCACTACAACTCAAGACGGGAAATATTATTATTATTACCATCCGACCAAAATATTTATTTTGTATAAGATAGGCTTTAAAAATATAATATTTATAAAAATCATATTTAATAATGAAATTAATTAAATTAAATAATTTAAAATATAAATAAGACAATAGAACGGTTAATTAAATTATAATTGCCAAAAAGGAAAATTCGCGGGTGTTACAAATAATTTTCCCTAATAAAAATGCCTATCACGAGAGTAAGTTTTTATTTGTAGGATTAAGGTTAACCCAACTTAAATCGACTAACCAACCACATTCCAACGGAATCAAATGAGTCATTTAGTCATTTGTTTGCCATGTGTAGGTGTTATCAAATCCCACAATTCTTATACTATACTCCCAGGAGTATAGTGAATCCTACTCCCTATCCAATTTATCTTAAAAAAAAACAAACAAAATCCCATAAAATATGAAGACCACGCCCCCACTCCTCATTTGACTTTTGAGTTTCAACAAAACAGTTACCCAAAGAACAAAAACACTCTTTTCTTCTTCATTTCAAGTCTTTCCTCCTATATTCACAATAACCAAACAATCATCCATTTGTGCTCGTTTTTAATCGGCTAATCAGGTATGTTGTAAAACTCTATTTGGCCCTTAAAAGTTATTTGAATTAAGTTTATGTGACTTTTAATCTGCTATTTGGCTAATTGAATTTGGTGATTTTGGGTTACTGTTCAATGAAAAGTCGGGGAGGAATCAAACGGTTGAGTTTTTCGACAATAATTATCTTATACACTGACAAATTTTGAATATGCATTGGGTATATTGGAAATAAGGTTAAAATCTGAGTCTGATAGCTTTAAATTATGAATATGACGATAAGATGTAGGATAAATGGCTTGAATATGTAATCAATCAGTTGAATGAGTTATTAAAAGTATTGTGAATATTCAACAACAGGCATGTATGACTGAAAAATCTTGTAAATAAGTTGTTGAGTGATAAAGTACTCTTGATTTTTTTTAATATGACGTATATTTGTTGTGAATATCAGATGTGAATATGTCGTCCATATGTTGTGAATATTGAACATCTGTGAATATGAACGACAATAGGTATGAATATGTCAACCTATTGCTAGTTGATCAAGTATTGAGACCAATAGTTCTTTGGCGTGAATATGAGACAAAAATATTTTGAATATCGCACAACTGTAATGAATGATATACGGTGTGAATATGTCATTAATGAATTGTGAATTACATGTTCAAGTTCCGTGATTATGAATGTTCGTTAACGTGGATATGATATGTTGGGATTCATTAATCTCATTTGTTTACATATCCAATATATGATAGTTTAATTTAGTCATAAAATTAAATCGGATCTTATGCATGCAAAACAAATACAAGAGTAAGGAGAAGATCGGTTCCTTACATTTGATATTTCGGATATATGAGCACTAGTAAGGTCGCCTACCTTAGCTAGTTCTTGAGCTTTCCTTATGGATGAACAAGATTCAAGTGTAGAATCTCTCCCCAAGGATTATACCAAGATAATACCCTTAATAGTTTAAATTAATATGAGACTAGTATTAATAAAAACTACTTTAAAATTGACACAAAATAATTGTATTATGCTCTTGAATATTTCGGTCAAGAGAGAGGTTTTTGTGAGATTATTATTTTTGTTCAACAACAAAACTAGAGAGATAAGTTAATCACCAAGTGAATTAACATATAAGAATGAATTATAAAAAGAGAAGAGAAAACTTTCTCTTTTCTTAGGGTGGCCGGTTGGTCTAGGGTAGAATGCCCAATGCTTGCACACATTTGTTCTTCTCAAGACACATAGTGTAAGGCTAGGTTTAGGTCTATAAAGGACATAATCATTATGCCTAATTCTCAATTAGTGCACCAATTAAATCCTAAACTTACCCAACTCCCTCCACTCACACGGCACACCAATACAAAATAGGTCCATTTTAAGTTTTGTCAATTTGTTAATTTGTATTGTGTGACAATTGGACATGTTACTAGACATGTCATTTAAATAATGCATTTTTAACAAATTAAAAATCATTATATAAATGAAATAAATCACATACAAAATTAAATAGTAATTCACAATTACAATTACTTAAAATGGGTCATAAAATTATTAATCACAACTTCTTATATTTATAATAGCCAATTCATTCTATATTTTAATTGTTTCATAAACAATAATTTAATCTAAGCAATAAAACAATTCGATTACTTAGACCGAATCTTATTTAATCAAATTACAATAAGACACGTAATTTTACTCACAAAATCACTCGTCAATTTTAAGGAATTTAATTAACCATTATCGGCATACGATTAATTAAATAATCAATTAAGAGCATTACCCTATAGGTATAACCTTAGGGGATCAATCTGTCACCACCGTCGTAAATTTACGATAATGTCAAACTCTAGTCAGCCAATCATTACCGATGTGTGTGGACCAGTTGACAATAAAATATTACTTTCCCTCATGTATTCTTAATATGAGTTTTAAATATGTCATTGACAATTGTGATCACATTATTGTCGGGGACACTTACTCCAACAATCTCCCACTTGTCCTCGACAAGTGTGCGTCACCAATTCTCTTGTCCTATTACTATCTCCCACTCAATGCAAGGTGTCTTTCAGGTCGTACTTGCAAGTGATCATATCGAGAGTGGTTTCCTCGATCTTGAGAATAACTGATTGACCGGAATTATCTACCATAGATACCTTCCGAGCGTGGCCACGCATTTCCAGTTCATTACTCCTCAAGTGGCCCTGAGATATTGTTTTAACCCTGACAAAGGGGTGGACAATTCCTATCACACTATTCCCTTCGACTAGCTACAACTCATCATAACCCAAAATAAGCTCATTTGACCCCATTTACGAAGGTCGTAGGAACATAAATCAAAGTTGCTCTGAAACTGTGCCACCTTAGGAGAACAGTCTTTAGTCAAAAGAATTGACTCATTAGAATACTATAGTAGCTCTCGCCACGACCAGGCTATATAAATTTGCCAGAACTCTATAAGCGGTCATTAGCCCGACAGAGTGTTCCAAACCATCTGCCTATGTGATCCACTAGTCATCTCTTATGACTCTATGGCACTTGAACTTGCCATCAATCGCATCACACTCTAGTCACTTCGAGACGTCACCTCATACAAGTGACTATGGGCGAATACTATGTTAATCCTTGTTCATATTAATGGGGTTCAATCATTGTCTCTATAACCCATTTGGATGTAACACAGTAATAAAAGAGTTTTTAAAGTAAAAACTCGAACGACAAATGTGATTATCACATATGAATAGTCAATACCTGATTACTACTTCATATTCTATAATCTAATTTGATCTTGTATGTAGTTGTTCATCTCAATCTAATTGAAATGACATGACTTATCATGTTAAGCTTATGACTAGGCCTTGGTTAGTAGGTTTTAGCAACTCCTTGCTCAACCTTGTTACATACTTGTTTTCCTTTCGTAATGCAAACACTTGCATTACAAAACTTTCTGAGTACGTTGTCTAGATTTAATCTAGATATAGGCTCTCTTGCCTTAGAATAGCTCCCACTGTTTTCACAGTGTGCGAGACTCATCCCTTCTTGCACATCTCATGATTGCAAGTGTACTCAATTTCCGTTGTATATATTTCTCATTTGTTCTTTATTGCTTAGAACGATTCTAGCAAATCTATTTCTTAAATAACATAGCCACAATGGTTCCTTAACCATCTTTATGTGTTTGGAATATGGTTTTGATGGAAACCTTGCGCAATCTCAATTGTCATTTGTGTAATGCCCTTACACAAATTTAGTGAATTGCATCAATAACACTTAACTTTACATCCTTACTGCTTCCTCAAGCACTTGAGAGCAACTTATATGGCTACCTGGTAACAATTACTTAAATTCGATTTGAAACAATTCATCATACTCAAAGTATATGAAGTGTCATACATCATTTCCATTTAATTGATTTGGCAACGGAAGCAAATGAAATCAATCAAATATGTTCAACTTGATTGAACTAGTCATGAATCTTATCAACATGAGACTTCTTATTTGACGCTAATATCATGTGGATTTATCTCCATAAATCCAAATATTAAAGATGTATTATATTTCTCCAAAGCTTGAATCATTCACAATGATCAATATGTAATCCACATATGAGACTAATAAAATTTCCGTAACTCCCACTAAACTTCATGTATAAACACAACTTCTCGACCCATCGAGAAAAGTTTTATAACATGATCAAAACATTGACTCCAACTCATTGATGTCCTACTTAAGACTATCTCTTAAGTTGCACATTGTCTTGGGATTGTAAGAATCTACAAAACTCATAACATGTATCGAATACATTCCTTCTTTGAAGAAGTGGGTTTTAGATTCACTTGCTATATATCTCATCATAATGAAACATAATCCCTAAGAAGATCCGAATAGTGCAAAACACTTTGCAACTAATCAAGCTTTGATATCTCTCTTTGATATCCAACAATTCCACTTGGAATTTATTTCGTATTTTCATGGCTCTAAGCCTTGTATTGAGTTGTGACTTAAACACTCTCATGTAAGTCATATGTTCATTACTTTCCAGAAGTAACTTGAATTAAACAATTTCTTTGTAAGTTGCAAGCTCTTTACTTTCTAAAAGTAACACGAATTCATTATCTTCAACAAGTGATGAGTTCAACCTCCTAGGTTTCGAAGAAACAACGTCATGTAGCCAAGAAATACCAGTTTCTTGCGACATACAATTTTTTTTTTTGACACAATTCTTTTGTGGCTCTTGAATATTTTCTCCCACTCTTTCTTCTAGAAATAAACTTGTATTCTTGAAAGACGGCTTCACGAGCCACAAACCCGTTGTACTCGTGATTATAGTAAGGAAAAATGAGCATTTGTTTCTTGTGAAAACTTACAAGCATGGTACCCTACCATTTCATATCTCATATGAATCGTTTAGATTTAGTGGAAAAATAACTGACAAAATGATAAAATCCCCAAAATAAGATCAAGTAACTCAAAGTAACTTGATTAAAGTCCAAACCATATCGAATAAGGTTTGATTTCTTCATTTAACTACACCTTATCACATAATGCGTGTTAAGAGATATTAACTTGTGATACTATATCACTCTTCCTTTGGCTTATATCAAAGTCTTCACTTAGATAATCCCATCCCGACTAAATCGTGATTCTTTGAACTCTTTTGAACTTCTTCAAAGATTTCTCTTAGTACCTCATTAAGTAAACACTAAAGTATAAACTCAATCGTCGGTAAAAAAAAATGATCAATCTTTTCTGGATCAATGATTTGCATCCTCGATCTCCTTTTTAACCAAAAGGTACGAGACATCTTGCTTTGAATACAAGATACGCATATACCATAAGATTAGCAATCTAATGGTTCCAAGGGTACTTGGTAACTCTTTGCGTTTATCATTCCAGAATTTAAGATTTAATTTGGGTTACCAATTTGAGTCTTGCATCATCTACATGATTTATCATTCTAGTTTGGTTTAGAATATAATCACCTAGATTATGGGCTAGCCATACATCAAATCGTGGTGTAATGGGTCACAAAAGTGAAACCTCTTTTGTATCGTAACAAAATTATATTCTTATTTGGAGTTTATGTACTTAATAGTCATAATTAAGGTACAATTTTAAACCCAAAAACTAGATTGAGTATACAATGACTCTATCTCTCGACATTATTTGATGCTAGTCGTCATATTCTAATCATCCTATGTATCGAATACAATGATGAAAACCACCACCGGTTTCTAATATTGACGAAGTAGTACTAGCAAAATTTATGTCAATCAAATAAACATTTAAAGAATAAATTCCCATTAGATGTCCCACAACTAACTTGCTGATTCTTCAATAATTTGGGGTAGTTTCCTTTCAGTGTCCAACACTTCCAAAATGGAAACTATATCGGTTGGGATTGATAGGTTTAGTATCGTTATTCTCAATAACTTTACTTTTATCATTACCTTGTATCAATTCCATTCTAATTTTACTTCTTTGAACCTCGTTCTTTTCTTAACGGTTAAGAGAATGCTCCCACTTATTATAATGAATTTTTGCTTAGAAAAGCAAAGTTGAATCTCAAGAAGACTACCCTTCAATTCAATCGTTTAGTCTTAAAACTTCCATTGAAGTGGTTGCGGTATTTTGATCAATTTCGATTTCTAACAAATCTAGTCACCAAAATGATTTAACGTTTCAAAGTACTTAACTCAATTAAGCACATGAGAAACAATCCATTGTAAGTAGATATGTTAGTCAAGAATCAAAAACCCTTTTGATCACGAATAACTTTTATCTATACTCTTCACAAGAGATCCTTGCAATGGTTAATATGAGGTTTTAGAAGAAAATTCAAATTTTGTCTTTAGTTACTTACGATGTTTTAATGGAGATTTGAACTAAAATCGAAATGATATCGTATATAATTTGAGGTAAAGAATTAGAACAATATGATAACGGAATAATGGAAAAATTAAACATTTATCGTTAAAATAATACTTGTAAATAATTTAAACAAGTTTTAAGCATTTATATAGTGACCTCTACCCAACTATTATAAATGATCCCGAGATCCAAATTCATATCAATTCGGGCACGGTGAGCCGATTCATCCCTTATCAATATAACTCGGTGGATTAACTCTTTAATCGATTCTACTTCTAGAACTCTCGGTCGATAAAATTACTTTAATATTTATCTTTAGCCCGGAACACATGCGACTACGGTCACAAATACTTCCGTTGAGCTCAATCCAAATTTCAATGTAATAACATTTTACTACCCACTTACCCAACGTAACAAGGTTTGTATTACGGTGAAGCTGGATTAACTCCCTTATGAAATTGGGATTCATGGTTTCTACTATTTGGTAAGGCTAAATCTCAATTATTAATTTAGCGAGAGGTCATGTCAATTTATTATCTATCACGTTTTAAGTGAACTAAAGCGGTGAACTACGATAATTATAATTGACACGGTCGATGACTCGATTAAAATAGAATGCATGTTTAGTTATGGCGATTTAGCGATGCATGCAAACATATAAATAAAATGCAAATCATAAATATAAAATCCTAGTATGGCCTTCCTAAAAAGAAAATTTAATTAACTATTACAAATTCGGAAACCAACTCCATTGGTCCCTTGAACTTCGGTCTTGGCACGCATCTCGAGGTAACACCGTCTTCATGTAAACTCCGGGAAATACAAGTAATAATTAAAATTACATAATTTCCTATTATACATTTGTAATAAAAATAAATCTATTAAATTACAAAACGGTGATACGAGATCACAAAAATGACAACCGAATCGATATTCCCATACATTTCGGATAATACCAATTAAAAAACTAAGGCCATAATAAGTAAAATTACATAATTCAAAAATTATATAAATCAAAAATATGACAATCATAAATAAAATGCAGCATTATAATATGTATGAACATGCTAAATTTTATGCTAAATCGCCTTTTAAGAGCCAATATCGTATATTTTATCGGTTTTTATGGATTTGCGTGATTATAACTTGTTAAAATCACAAAATGTTACATAAATTCATATTGATGTTCAAGTTAATTATCCTAACCATCTTAGGACTCAAAACTTAGTCTTCACTAATATTTTGATAATAATTCAACTTGATTTCTTAATATTGTTCATAATGGACCCAAAAATACAATTTTATATTATAAACTCCAAATTAAATTATAATAATTTCAAATAATTTCAAAATTTGAAATTCAAACTCTTGAACATTCTGGAAAAATTCCATGACATTCATAATATTCAAAACTTAGGTTAAAAATTTCGAAATTTTTTGAGAAAAAACATCGTTGCGGTTTATCGGTTTTATCAAATATGTCCATTAAAATATGAGAAAATTAATTTTAATCAACTTTTCACTTTTAGATCTGAAAATGTGGGATAAAATGCAACATTGGATGTTTTTCTTAAGTCATGAAATATGTTTTAGCATTATAGGTTAATTTAAGTCACTATTTATTGAATTTTTACTCAAAAATTCATAAATCATGCATAAGGAGTTCAATCCGTCTAATATTTTTACACACACTGATTAAAAATTCATGTGACAACATATTAAATTTTCATGACCAGATTCGAAATTTAACTCATATTAACCTAATAAACCCTTTAAATTCGATTTTGACTTATAAAATCCATAGTTTATGTAAAATAACTTAGTTTTTCACGAAATTTAACATGCAACCAGTAGATAATATATGTGAAAACATATCCAAAAATCACTGAAAAATTCGAAGTTTAGCTATTTTTCGTCCAAAAATGACATTTTTCTCATAAAAATCACATTTTAATGCCAATAATATATATAATGAACAATAAAATCCATAAATCATCCCATATGACCTAAAATCCATTTAGGACCAGAAACTTTTAACATGCAAAATTATTTCGTGATTTATCTTCATAAATCCTAAATAACAAGTTTTATTTGTTAACTAATTAACTCGGAAAAACAAGCCCGATTTTGCATGCAGCAACCTTGTGCTCTGATACCACTTGTTGGGATTCATTAATCTCATTTGTTTACATATCCAATATATGATAGTTTAATTTAGTCATAAAATTAATCGGATCTTATGCATGCAAAACAAATACAAGAGTAAGGAGAAAATCGGTTCCTTACATTTGATATTTCGGATATATGGGCACTAGTAAGGTCACCTACCTTAGCTAGTTCTTGAGCTTTCCTTATGGATGAACAAGATTCAAGTGTAGAATCTCTCCCCAAGGATTGTACCAAGATAATACCCTTAATAGTTTAAATTAATATGAGACTAGTATTAATAAAAACTACCTTAAAATTGACACAAAATAATTGTATTATGCTCTTGAATATTTCGGTCAAGAGGGAGGATTTTGTGAGATTATTATTTTTGTTCAACAACAAAACTAGAGAGATAAGTTAATCACCAAGTGAATTAACATATAAGAATGAATTATAAAAAGAGAAGAGAAAACTTTCTCTTTTCTTTAGGGTGGCCGGTTGGTCTAGGGTAGAATGCCCAATGCTTGCACACATTTGTTCTTCTCAAGACACATAGTGTAGGGCTAGGTTTAGGTCTATAAAGGACATAATCATTATGCCTAATTCTCAATTAGTGCACCAATTAAATCCTAAACTTACCCAACTCCCTCCACTCACACGGCACACCCATACAAAATGGGTCCATTTTAAGTTTTGTCAATTTGTTAATTTGTATTGTGTGACAATTGGACATGTTACTAGACATGTCATTTAAATAATGCATTTTTAACAAATTAAAAATCATTATATAAATGAAATAAATCACATACAAAATTAAATAGTAATTCACAATTACAATTACTTAAAATGGGTCATAGAATTATAAATCACAACTTCTTATATTTATAATAGGCAATTCATTCTATATTTTAATTGTTTCATAAACAATAATTTAATCTAAGCAATAAAACAATTCAATTACTTAGACCGAATCTTATTTAATCAAATTACAATAAGACACGTAATTTTACTCACAAAATCACTCGTCAATTTTAAGGAATTTAATTAACCATTATCGACATACGATTAATTAAATAATCAATTAAGAGCATTACCCTATAGATATGACCTTAGGGGATCAACTGGTCACCGCCGTCGTACGACAGTAATGTCAAACTCTAGTCAGCCAATCATTACCGATATGTGTGGACCAGTTGACAATAAAATATTACTTTCCCTCATGTATTCTTAATATAAGTTTTAAATATGTCATTGACAATTGTGATCGCATTATTGTCGGGGACACTTACTCCAACATGATATACATATGTTGGGAATATTAAACATCTATGAATATGCATAATACAAGGTATGAATATATGATAAGCCTTATGTGTGCGAGGTACTCAAGTTCTTTGACTATGATAATTATTTATGAATATGGCATCCATATTCCATATTGTGTGAATATCTGATATTTGAGAATATGAATGATACAAGGTGTATGGTTTGAAATGCATAAGTTGAAGATTTTTAATATGACAGTTCTGCGTTGTGAATATAAAATCAATTTCCATGTGAATACAACAGTTGTACAGTGTGAATATGTGATTTTGTTTTATGATTTATGATGCAGTGTTGGTGCTAGAAACGATGGCAATGATGAAGAATGTAGAGCTAAAAATGTCCGACGCAAAACAAGGGAAAATCCGACTCAGAATACGAAATCCAATAGTACTGTTGATGTCGTAGAAGATGAAGAAGTTGCTGGGAACAATACGAAAAAGGATACGATCAAATGATACTATTATATTCACTTTTAATTCAGTGATGATAATGTAATTTGATGAATGTGTACCAAGTAGTGTGATATTCACCTTATGATTCTATTACATTCACTTTGAATTTAGTGAATATGGTAATGTAATTTAATGATTACGAATTACTCCGTATAAATTTGATAAATTGAGTAATTTGGAAAAAAAAGGACAAGAAGAAACATACAGTGATGTAGTGGATAGTTAATTTTGTCTTTTTTTTGTCTTTTTTTTTTATACTCCCTACTCTTGGGTAGACCTGTACTCGGGCCGGGCTCTCCTGGTCAAACCCGGCCTAGGCCAGGGGGAAGGGCCGGGCTTGGCCGGGCCGGGCCGGGATATGCTTGACCCGGGCCAGGACCCGAGGCGGGCTGGGTTGGCGGGCCTTACCATTTTATTTTTTTATTTTTTATTTTTGCTAAATGGCGGGCCAAGGCCGGGCTGGAATTTCAGGACTCGAGCCAGGCCAGGGTTAATGGCGGGCTAAGGCTGGGCCGGACCGGGTCAGGCCAAGTTGCATAAAATAACGGGCCAAGGCGGGCTGGGTTAGTCCGTACTGATGGCTAGCTCTACTCTTGGGACTTGGGAGTAGGATATAATTCGCCCAAATCCCATACTTCAAATTCAAACTCTATAAAGTATAAAATCCCTCCGACAAAATCTGCAACTACTAAGAGCACCCACAATAGAGAGGATTGAACATCTCTTAGTTCTCTCTCTTCTAAAAGGACATCCTCTTTATTGTGAGGCATATGTTATATGTCCTTTTAGCAAGAGGTAGATGGTTGCTTCCTCTACTTTTAGAGGAAAATAAACCATTATTTGCTATGTGTCTAATAATTTAATTATTTAGTAAATATGAGATTATTTAAAGTAAAATTGTTAATTAAAGAGGATCCTCTCTATTGTGGTACAAAAATTAAAAGAGATGGAGGAAGAGGATGATATAATGAAAAATAAGGTAAATGAAAAAGAAATTGAGGTGTCATAAAAATAGAGAGTGAATGAAAAATAAGAAGATGGTAACCTCCTCTCGGTGCTCTCTAATCCTTCTCCTCCTATCTCTCACTCCTCTCTTCACACTTATTTCAGTTTTTTTAAAAAGAAAAAAGAAACTTGAACGCAACAATGGCGACCAAGATCTACTCCTACTTCTCTTTCCTCCTCATCTTCCTTCTCCATATCCACTCATCCATATCCTCACCACTCAAAACCTACATCATTCACATGAACCCTCACTCCAAACCACCTTCATTCTTCACTCACCACGACTACTACTCCTCCACTCTCCTCTCCCTATCCTCCTCCTCCTCCTCCCAAACTCACTCTCCCTCCATCCTCTACACCTACTCCTCCTCCTACCCTGGCTTCGCTGCGTCCCTCACTCCGGAACAAGCGGATGAACTCCGATCCTCTTCAGGAGACGTAGTTGGGGTGTACGATGACATGGTATACCAACTTCACACTACTCGCACCCCCCAATTTCTCGGGTTAGACGTCCCCGGCGAGGGACTCTCTGCCGGCGACCACATTGATGGTTCCGATGTCATCGTGGGTGTCTTCGACACCGGGATATCCCCGGAGTCCGATAGCTTCTCCGACGTCGGCATGCCACCTGTACCCCGCCGTTGGAAGGGTAAATGTGACTCTGGAATTAAATGCAATAAAAAACTCATCGGCGCCGCCACATTCTCCCACGGCTTCACCGCGGCGGAGGGGAACGCCGCCGATGATTTTACCCCGCGTGATGTAGACGGCCACGGGACCCATACCGCCAGTACCGCCGCGGGGGCGCACGTAACAAACGCCAGTTTACTCGGGTACGCGTCCGGTACGGCGCGGGGGATGGCACCGCGCGCTCGTATTGCCGCGTATAAGGTCTGTTTTAAAACGGGTTGTTTCGGGTCGGATATACTGGCGGGTATTGATCAGGCAATCCGAGACGGAGTTGATGTCCTTTCTCTTTCACTCGGTGGTGGTTCCGCTCCCTATTTTACTGACACTATCGCTATTGGCGCGTTTACTGCGGTGGAGAAGGGTATTTTCGTCTCTTGCTCCGCGGGTAACAGCGGGCCCACTAAAGCCTCGCTGGCAAACACTGCCCCCTGGATTATGACCGTTGGGGCAGGTACACTTGACCGAGACTTCCCCGCTTTTGCTGTTACTGGTAACGGTCACAAGTTCACTGGGGTCTCACTCTACAGTGGCCCCGGAATGCGGGGAAAACACGAACCCACGGGGTTAGTTTACGGGACGAAAGGAAACGGGTCGAGTAACTTATGTTTACCCGGGTCGTTGGACCCGGCTAGGGTGAGAGGGAAGGTGGTGGTATGCGATAGAGGGGTGAATGCAAGGGTGGAGAAGGGGGAGGTGGTCAAGGAGGCGGGTGGGGTCGGGATGATACTGGCCAACACAGCGGAGAGTGGGGAGGAGTTGGTTGCGGATGCGCATTTGATTCCTGCAGTGGCGGTTGGGATGAAAGCCGGGAATGTGATAAGGGAGTATGCTAGAAATACTGGGAAGAGGGCTACTGCGGTTTTGAGTTTTGGTGGGACGGTGTTAAATGTCAGACCGTCACCTGTGGTGGCGGCCTTTAGTTCCCGTGGGCCTAATTTATTGACGCCGCAGATAATGAAACCGGATGTGATTGGGCCAGGGGTTAATATATTGGCTGCTTGGTCTCAGGAAGATGGCCCAACTGGGTTGGAGAAGGATACAAGGAAGACTAAGTTCAACATTCTGTCAGGTAATTTCTTTGGATTAGTTTGCTGTTAATTTGGTTTTGTTACGGTTTTAAGATATTTTTCTTGTTTGGGATTGTCTGGTAGTTTAGTTAGCAATGAATTCTTTGTGTTGTTTCTTTGTCAAATTTATTTCTATACTTGTTTGGGGTTGTTTCCGGGGCAAAATCTTTTAGGAGCGCGATGTGGAAATGGTAATGCAAGAACGTAATAAACTAGAAAAAGTAAAGTGTCGAAGTAACATAGTTTTGAGGTCATTTCCATATATTTGTTCAAATTTAGTTTGCCATGTAATACCACCTATGGGAAACTGCCTGACTTGTCCGCAGGGTATGTGTAACACAAAAAGAAACCGAGAAGTTTGCTCGAGCTATGATACCAGATTTTGGCTAGTTGGTAAAGGCATTAAGGATTTTGCTTTGCATTAAAACTGTTCCATATGGGCTCCTTTTACACCAAAAGAACATCATTTGTTATGTACAGTGCACTAAGAAGGAAATAAATCAAACTTTCCATGTCATATCGCGGAGATGTCCTTAATGGTATCCCACAACCCCTAAAAGTGATGCAGAATGACGAGGTTAAGAAGGAGCATAATATTTGGCTTTAGGTGAAAAGGGTTATTCATCCTTCAATGCATAGCTTATCTTATGCTACGATTGCTACCTTTACTTGCTTTTATGGACTTGCTTAGTCGATGGCATTTTCAAGTTTTAATGATGTCAATTATAGATTGCTAACTGTCATCATCCTGAAAATTTTGGCAACTGAAACTGAACTAGATATGGAAGTTGCCGAGAGTGAAGAGTCGGTGATGGAAACTGAAATATACATTTCTGAAAGGGATGTTAGACAGGAACCTAGAAGTTCTTTAGCTTTATACTCATTAACAGCTTGATTAACGGGTAGCTCCAAGTTACACTTTATACTGCTTATGTTAGAAGATGTGCAGAAATGTCGTATTTACATATTATGATTAGTGTATTTGTTTTAAGGATTTGTTCAATTTTTACCAATTTTTGTTCCCTCAAATTCGATACTTTCTGTAAATGTCGTATGGCGCATTATTAAATCTCTCTCTAAAACAAATACATCTGCTCGAATTCGATAGTTAGAGTAGACTGTAAAACGGAGTAATTGATAAGCTTGGTTTTGGGATATTATTTACAGGAACATCTATGTCTTGCCCTCACATTAGTGGATTGGCAGCGTTGCTCAAAGCAGCCCATCCAGAATGGAGCCCAAGTGCAATCAAATCTGCCCTTATGACCACTGCATACAATCACGATAACATGCAGGCCCCACTTCGAGATGCTACAGACGGATCTTTATCCAACCCGTGGGCTCATGGAGCGGGACATGTCAACCCTCACAAGGCCATGTCACCAGGACTAGTGTATGACCTCTCCACCAATGACTACATTGCCTTCCTATGCTCTTTACAGTACAACCCTCTACACCTCCAGACCGTCACTAAAATGCGAAATATCACTTGCAAACATAAACTCTCGGACCCTGGCCAGCTAAACTACCCATCATTCTCAGTTCTGTTTGGTAAGACCCGCGTTGTGAGGTACACCCGGGAACTGACTAATGTTGGATCTCCGAGAACTCTATATCAAGCTCGTGCGAATGCACCCCCTAATGTCGGTGTCAAGGTGAGGCCTAGTAAGCTCTATTTCAGGAATGTGGGCGAGAAAAAGAAATACACTGTCACCTTTGCCGAGAAGAAGGGAACCAATCCTCCTGCGTCTAAAAGTGCTTTTGGGTCTGTTTTGTGGTTTAGTAAGAAGAACCAAGTCAGAAGTCCGGTTTCATTCATGTGGAATGAAATTTTGTGAACTTTTCTTCTTTAAGGCGGGTTTCAACCGTTTTCTTCCATCAGAAGTTCAGAACTGAAGATCTTCGAAGTTGAGCTGTTCAAGCACAGTTAACGTCGTGGTAGTTGTATTTGAGTGAAATTTGTATGTTGTGATGTTAGAATTGTTAGTAGTAGTTTTTTCAAACAAAAGTCGGCCGTTCAATTCATGATGCAGGGCAGATTTCTAGTGTCGGTTTGTGTAGAAGTTTCTCTTGCTGATTCCGTTTGATGGGTAATCTGAGCGGAGGACCTATAATCCCATTTGATAGGTGTACCAAATCACTGAAAATTTCTATAGTTTCTATATTCACTGCTAAGTTTCTGTAATCCTTTAATGCTGGTTTTTCAATTCATCAATTCCCAAAAAAAAAATTTATGAACAATGTTGTTAAAATGTTGGATATGACAAAAGGATGAGTTGGATTCGGATGACTCGCTGTTCTGACAAAAGTACTTGTTTGATCAGATTCTGTAAAACTTGTTATGGGAAAGATTTCTTATTATTCAATGAATCAATATACAACATACGTCCTATATATACATTACATTGGCTTGCTCATCAAGGTAAATCTATCATATTAGGAAAACTAATATTAGGAATATACAAACTAAGGTATTATATTATTTACTAAATATTACCATATCGTCACACTCCCCCTCAAGTTGGAAGTACTCCGTTCCAAACGCCCAACTTGTTAACGATATGATCGAAGTGTTGTTTTCCTAATCCCTTTGTAAAGATATCAGCTAGCTGCTCACCCGTCCGGACCCAACATGCTTGAATCGTCCCATCCATCATTCGTTGCCGGACAAAATGACAGTCCACTTCGATGTGTTTCGTTCTTTCATGAAATACCGAATTTTTCGCTATTTTCATTGCGGCCTCATTATCACAATACACCATCACCGGTTAAGTGTATTCCACACCCAATGAATGAAGAAACGACTTCAGCCATATAATTTCACATGTCAAATTTGTCATTGCTCTATATTCCGCCTCTGCCGTAGATAATGAAACCGTCACTTGCTTTCGCGTCTTCCATGAGATAGGTGATCCACCTAAGCTAACAAAGTACCCTGTTCTCGACCTTCTCGTTAACGCACAACGAGCATAATCCGAGTCTGCATATCCAATCATCTCTAATTTCCGTCCTCTTGCCAATACAATTCCTTGATTCACCGTTCCCTTGACATATCTCACAACCCTCAAAGCCGCTTCCCAATGCTCTTTTCTCGGCTCTTGTAGAAACTGTGACAATACATGGACAGAATACACAAGCTCAGGCCTTGTAATAGTCAAGTATACCAATTTCCCAACAAGTCTCCTATACTTAGTGCAATCTCGCAAAACATATCCTTTGGCCAAGTCAAGACCGTGCTGCTGCTCCATCGGAAATCCTACTGGTTTCGCTCCTTCTAGTCCGGCTTCTTGAATAATTTCCCGAGCATATTTTTGTTGACTCAAGAACAATCCCTTCTTTCCATGAGCAACCTCTATACCAAGAAAATACTTCAGTTTTCCTAGGTCTTTTATCCCAAATTTCTTGTCTAAGAATAATTTGAACTTAGTGCAAGCTTCTTGCGAATCTCCGACTAAAATCATGTCATCCACATACACCAACACAGCTAGATACGCTCCCCCTTTGTTGTATGTGAATAAAGAGTAATCGGCCAATGACTGTTCAAAACCATATTGCTTTAATTCCTCTGCGAGTTTAGTAAACCACATTCTTGATGCTTGTTTGAGACCGTAAATGGATTTCAACAATCGACATACTTTACTGCCACTACTTACCTCAACTCCCGGTGGCAATTTCATGTATACTTCCTCATGTAAATCTCCGTGTAAAAAGGCATTATTTACATCCAATTGCGAAATCAACCAATTTTTATGAAGCGCAACAGTGAGTAAACAACGTACACTTACCATCTTTGCGACCGGGGCAAACGTTTCATGAAAGTCAATCCCCTCAACTTGGGTAAAGCCTTGTGCCACCAAGCGAGCCTTATATCGCTCAATACTCCCATCCGCCTTGTGCTTAATCTTATAGACCCACTTACACACGATGGGTCGTTTTCCAGGTGGTAATGGCACAATATCCCACGTTTTATTCGCTTCCAGTGCACGAATTTCTTGGCGCATTGCTTCCCTCCATTTCGGATCTTTTGACGCTTCTCCATAATGTTGTGGCTCTCGGACTGCTGCAATGTTAGCCAAGAATTGTTTGTGCACAACAGAGTAAGCATTACAAGCAACACTATCTAATAATGGGTAACGCGTACCTTTCTTAGAAGAGTCCGATTGTTGTGGATTGGTGCCGCCAGTGTTTACTATCGCTGAAGTGCAGTGATAATCCTTCTTCCAAACCGGCTCAAACCTTTCTCGGGCTCCCCTTCCCATCTGAACTTCATCCTGTGGTGATTTTGGCCCTGTCTCGGGTGCCTCGTCCTCCCTGTCTCCTCCCTCTCGGCTTCCCGTGTTTAATGGCTGATCAATCACCCTCTCATTTTCTTCCTGCTGATGACTCATTTCAACACTTTCTTCATCGATAAATGATGACTGGTGAGTAGTATTCCAGCCGTCATTTTCACTCAATTGCCTAGAAACTCCCTCTTCCTCTCGAAAAGGATATATATGCTCAATGAATTTAACATCCCTTGATGTGAAACACTCACGCTTCTCTAAGTCGTATACACGCCAACCTTTCTTGCTAGCGGGATATCCAAGAAAAGCACATCGTCTCCCCCATTCTCCAAACTTGTCTTTAGTCCGACCCATATTATATGCATAACACAAGCAACCGAACACTTTCAGGTGTCCCAAACGTGGAGCCTGTTTATGCAAAAATTCATAGGGTGTTTTTCCATTTAAAAGTGGAGTGGGTGTTCTATTGATAAGGTAAACCGCAGCTAACACACAATCGCCCCAAAAATTCAACGGTAATCCCGACTCAAAACGTAGGGCCCGAGCCTTCTCCTCGACCATACCCTCTGCCGCGCATATTTCTTCCTCGTCCTCTTCCTCTCGCAGCAATGTGAGGTGGGAGTCCGTGTTTGCGCCAACAATCGTCCTCCTCGTGTCCCCACTTGCCACAGTAAGTGCATCCATCTTCTTCTTCTTCATCACCTTCGTGTATCTTCTGCTTTCCTTCTCGACGATTGGGTCGTCCTCTCCGGGAAGCATATGCACTGGTTTCTTCCCCTTTTTCTTCCTTTGAGCGCACAACTGCTTAGTGCCTTTCTTCTCTCAACACTATTCCATAAATACGACTCAAGCTTGGCATCGGTTCCTCCATTAGCAAGTTGGTGCGTAGACCATCATACATATTGTCATCTAGACCCATCAGAAATTGATGAATCTTCTCTTCCTCTTTTTCCTTTAGAATTTATTTAATTGCACCACAAGTGCAATGAGGTACACGGCTGTAGCTAGCCAATTCATCCCAAACGGCTTTCAGTTTGGTGTAATATTCAACAACGCTCTTCTTCCCCTGCTTTAATTCATTCAATTCTGATTTTAGTTGATGGACTCTTGGCGCGTTTCCCGCAGCATACCTATCTTTTAACTCGTTCCAAATCTCTGCTACTGTACCCGAGAAGGCGATGCTACTTGTAGCGTTGGGTCAATCACGTTTCTCAACCACATCTTGACTGTGGCCGTGCATTGACCCCAGGCTACATGCTCAAGCGTCTCCTCCGCTCCTTCGGGCACAACTGGTTCTTCTATTTTTCCTTCAAGAAAAGCCAGCTTGTTCTTTGCCTCAAAACCCATTCGAACTGCATCGGCCCAATTGTCGTAATCTTCTCCCTTGAAAACGACCTGCGTGACCATGATGCTAGTCCCATCTGAGGGGTGAGGGAACAATGGTGATGTCTGTGGGATTGCCATCGTTTTCTTCTTGTTATCGTCACCAGTTTTCGTGCCGTCGGTTTTAGTCATTGTCTTTGTTAAAACCTAGGTCTCTGGTACCATGTAAAACTTGTTATGGGAAAGATTTCTTATTATTCAATGAATCAATATACAACATACGTCCTATATATACATTACATTGGCTTGCTCATCAAGGTAAATCTATCATATTAGGAAAACTAATATTAGGAATATACAAACTAAGGTATTATATTATTTACTAAATATTACCATATCGTCACAGATTCGGATGAGTTGCTGTTCTGACAAAATAGCAGTGAGCTTGAACGAATTGGATAAAAGGGTCAGTATCGAACCACTGTAATTTATTGAGAGACAGCACAATCCAATTTCATCAGATAATGTTCAGAAGTTTTTTGTTAGACCACACTACAATAAGCTACGGTTAGATGTTTTAAGTTTCAGGGGTTCAGGGTGCGGCGGTGCCCCATTAATATTATAAGTTCAAAACAAGGTTCAGGTTTCATAGTTGTCAAGTTTACAAATTACAATGATCCACATATCCGGGTTACAACTTCTTACCAAAAGACTGTCCTACTCGGTTTTTTGCTTGTCGAAAGTATAGAGGAACGAATGACTAACCATTTTATTCATGCAGCCTTTGTCTTATTTTCTTTCGGTTTCCTTTTCTCCTATTTGTATGTGTTGATTAATACGGAATACGGAGTACATGTTTATTATTGGTGATAAAGCAAAAGGGCAGGACTGGCAGTGCAGATCTTGACGTTAAAATCGTTCAATAATTTTAATAGAGAAGCATAAAGCACAAGCTGAGAGAGTGGCAGCTAAGGTTCATAACTTGAATTTACCACGACGAAATCCAATCTATATATGTATGTGCAAGGAGTCGACCTCGAAAATGTCGTACGTTGGAATGAATTAGAAGAGGATGATGTGCACTGGCAAGGCCATTGTACAGGAAAGAGGTAATTATGGCATTTTTCTTCTGGAAAAGTTAAAAAATAATAAATAAAAATTCATGGCCTATGCAGGTCTCGAACCTGCGACCTTCGCGTTATTAGCACGACGCTCTAACTAACTGAGCTAATAGGCCGTTGTTGATAGCCTAGAATATATGAACTGACATTCTTGATACTTAATCGAATAGAACGTTTCTTCAACATCTTATATATATATATATATATATATATATATATATATATATATATATATATATATATATATATATATAAAACTGGGTTGAAACGCTGTGGATGCGCCACGTGTCCTATACAGCATTAATGACAAGAATTAATTACAGCTAATCATTTAATATGAGCATAATAAATGCTGTATAAATCTCAGCAAAATAATAATTATAGTTTAATAAATTTATTATAAAATTACATAAAAAAAATTAGAGTAATTTGACTCTAAATTTAGTAAAAAAATTTTTTGATAAAATATCTAAAATGTAAATAATTACGTTCATTGCGAAAAATGCTTTCAATTGAGTATAATTTTGATTATATATATTGAAATATTTTGATATTTTACATTTACGTAAAAAAATATTTTGAGAAAATTATAAAATTTAGACCATTAAATCCGGTAAGAAAAATATATTTGGAAGAGTCATTGTATTTATTAAAAATAGAACTTAAAGAAAACTACTACTAAGAGATAAGTTTTTATAGTGTGAGAATAAAAAAAATTATATTGCGAGAAATTGAATACATGTAAAATTTTGATAGGTTTAAATAGTGTGATAAGGAGTATGTATGTACACAGTAACGCATTGATCGCGAGTACATTTAAATAATCAAAAAAAAAGTAATGATTATTAAGTAATATAGTATTATAAACGCCATGAAAAAGTAGAAAACACGTTACATTTTTCTTTAATATCTTCAATTAAATATGTATGCGTCAAGTATAAAATATTGGTTACGATTAACTAAATATTACTTTTAGTTAAATATTTTATATGCTTTTAAATACTTTGAAGTTAAACCTCAAAAAAAAAATATTTGAGAAAGTTCAACCTATTTTATTTACAGGTAATTTATTAAACATCATTGTATAAAATTAATATAATTGATAGTTGTTTGTAAAGCAAAAGGTGTAAATTTCTTATAGATGTGTTTGACACATAGCACTTGCAGCACACAATCAAAAGAATTGAATAAGTTGAGTTTGGACGCTATATGTTTGATATATAAATATCTCACGTTATACATAAAAAAAAATCACATAAAATTATATTCACATCATTTTGAACAAATATTAACTGGTTCGAGACATAATGTACCGTTAAATAATATAATGTGAGAACTCAATGTTCATCGTTGCGTTATTCAAGTCTAATTAGGTTCACTAATAAATGGCAATTTTTGTAAAATGAAAAAAATAGACAAGGACAATATGGTAATTTCACAACTAAAAAACTTACTAAAAATGGTGTTCCGGGTGTAATTCCGGAGCAGGATTTGTTACCACGTAAGCTTGTAGAATGATGACTCTGCTTGACTCTTCCTTTCGGCCTCTCCTGAAACAATGAACAAACTGAGGGCTCGGCTTGGTACCGAGCGAACTCACTCCGACGCTCAAGTCAGTAAACTTAAAAGGGATTAAGTTGTGTGTTACTTGGCACCAAGTATATTGTAGAGAGATAAGGGAGTTTATACCAGATTAGTGTGTTTAATTGATTATTTTCGGATCCTTTCCTCAATGAGGGTTGAGGAGTATTTATAGACTTTCACCTTTTGTCACGTAGTGGCCAAGTGGCTAGCAGGTGGAAAGACTGTTCTACCCTCGGCCGAGGGACCCCTGGCAGGCCGACGGGCCCTGTTGACTCCATGCCGAGGGGTCTTGGATGTGAGTACGCGGATGTGTCTCCCGGCTGGCTAGTTGCCCAGCCGAGACCCAAGTGACAGGCCGACAGGCTGCGTCGGTTAGGCTGTCTAAGACGTTGACTTGCTGTGGATATCTTTGACCTTGCTCAATATGTTGACTCGGTCGTGGTGCGAGAATATGCCCCATCAATTTGCCCCCAGCGTAGTCTATGCCGTGGTATGGACCTTCGATGAGTGTTGAGCGTATTCTGCGTAAGTAAAAATTTCTTCCCCGGCTTCTTCTTCCTCGGCTTGGTTCTGCTCAGGCCGTACCGTATCCCCCCTCCACATGGATGTGTAAAGGGGCATCAAATGTGGAAAAGAAAATGGCGATGGCCGAGACCGAGGTTGTGAGTGCCGTGTGCTTTTGATTGCCCCACCCGTCTTTGCCAAGCTCGGTTGAACAATGGGGCCGTTTGGCAAGTAGATACCAAGGATCGTGTTGAAGAAGATACGTCGATTGGCATTCTGTCAAGGAGCGTGTTGAAGAAGTTTTGTAACTGTTTGTCGATTGACATTCCATGGCTGCATGCTTGACACGTGGCTCGGCGTTGATTGGTTGACGCTTCATGGGCTTTGCCCTGATTGGTCCATTTTATGGGCTTTGCTCTATAAATAGAGTAGTTAGCCCCTGATTTTGGCCGCCAAAAATTCACTTTCTCGAAAAAATTTCTTCTCTCTAGCCTTCTTTGACGAAACTTCTCTCTAGTCTTCAAAGCGCTACTCGGCGTAACACTTTTCCAAGGTAAACAAACAAATTTTTCAACTTTTATTTGTTAAGTATTTGTTGTCATGTCTTCTGCTGATGCTGGACCTAGTTCTTCTGCGCCGGGGGGCTCCCCGTCGCGTCCTGATGAAGAGGAGGCACTGGTTGTCACCCCGTTAACCGTTGGGGGTCCCAAGCCGCTTTCTCCTGAGATTGATCCAAAATATTTGGAAGATTTCGAGGATGATGGTGATGATGTTGATGATGATGGTGATGATGAGGAAAGGGCTCATTCTGATGAGGAGAGGCCGCATCTCTTGGATCACGGCGACGCCTGTAAGATCGGTTCTGATCGTGCTTGGACAAACAAGTTCGCCAGTTGTTCTGGTTCTGAACTTTTTGAACATCATTTCTCCTTCGGCAGGGAGTATAAGATTGTTATTCCTAAAGAGGGTCAGGCCGTCTGTTGCCCTCCCTCGGGTTGTATCGGCGTATACATCAGACACCTGGAGTATGGGCTCCGGTTTCCTCTGAATGAGTACGTTGTTGCCATTATTAAAGCCATGAACGTCGCCGTGGCCCAACTGCATCCGTTGGCCATCAGGACGATTGTTGGTTTTGTATGGTTGTGTCTTTTCAAAGGGGAGGTCCCAACGGTTAACCTCTTTCGCGGCTTCACCACCTTCGACGAAATGTCGTGGGTGGCACGGGTGGTATAGCATACTGTTCGAGCCGGGTTATATCACCGTCTCTAAGCTTACTTCTTGCAAGGACTGGAAGGGGCGGTGGGTATACGTCGAGGTTCCGAAGGATTATCCATCGCCCGGTCCTTCCAAAGACCGTGTCAATTTGCGGTGTGAGAGTCGAGGGGAGCGTGAGAAATATGTCTCCCGGAATAAGCTTAAGATGGACGCCTTGAAGGTCTATCTCAATGAGGACGAAAGGCGGGCAATGAAGTTGTTTGAGGCCGAGAAGGATGGGACGCCGAAGGGATGGATGCCCCGACGCAGATCATTCTTCGGATGAGCCGCTCGCCACGTCGGCCTCATACCGGCCCTCGAACACGGTGAGTGGGGTCGGTGTGAGGCCCATCTCTCTTTTTTAATGTTTCTTTTTTTGAACTTTGATTTATTTCTTTTACTTAACTCTTGCTCCGTTTCCTTTGCACCGCTTTGGCCCGAAATCGTCGTGACGTCCTCGAGAGGTTGGGACTTGACAAGAACAGGAGAGTTGTTGAGTTGCATCCTAAGGCCGCGACACGTGATCGCAGACCGCCCCAAACGAACTCATGGAGCAGCGAGTTGAAGGTTTTGGATGCGGGGCGGCTCGAGGAAGATTGCCGGTAACGTGCCGCGCCGAAAGCCAAGAGCAACGTCTACGGCGGCGACGGCGTCAACTTCTTCTTCAACCTTTAATCCCTGCGCAGTCAAAAGGAGAAGGTGGTGGTCGTTGTTGATGTCGAACAGGAGGTCACCGTTGCGGAGGAATCTCCTCTTTTACGTAAGAGAAAAGAGACGATGCGTCTGCTTCTGCCGCTACCGAGGAGGCTAGGTAAAGAAATGGGTCCTCCAACCAAGAAGGCCAAGCCTGGTACAGATCTAACCTGTGGCTCAGATTTAGCTGGTTCATTAGGCGTTCTTGATGACAGGCTCTCTGGCATGTCAATGAATGTTGACATGGATGCTTTGTCCGAATTTTTTGTAGATCAACCGCCATCGGCTGCCGGTCCCACTGAACGGCAATTGGGGAAGCGGCCAGTGCAGACGGGCAATCAGAATATCACCGTCGACTCCTCGTCCCTGAAGATTTCCGCCGCTCAGATTGTGACGGAGGGCACAAGATTGTGCAGGAAGCTGGCGAAGTGGAATGAAATAGCCGGTGCTCACATTATGGAGCAAGAGAAGCTCATGGCTGAGGCGGCTCCTGCGCTTGAACGGCTTAGGCTTGAGCTTGATGCTTCTAAGCAAGAGGCCGAGAAGGCGAAGAAGGACTTCCAGGCCGCCGAAAATGATTTCCTCGCTGAGCGAAAGCTCAGGGAGGATGCTGAGAAGGCGGTCCTAGCCGAGAGGGCCAAGGTTGAGGCTGCGGAGGCTGACGCCGCTAAGCTGCGGGAGGAGCGGGACAAGCTTCAGCCTGCTTTCGACTTTGCTGTTAAGAAGAGGGAAGAATGGAAGTCTCTGTATATGGCTCAGTCGAAGGCGCATCGGAACACGAGGGCCATCCTCGACCAGAGGGAGAAGGACATTGAGACGCTCCAAACTGACGTCATCCCTAACATGTGCGCCCAATACGGGACCAGGCCGAAGAAGCTACCAGGGAAGTAATCGAGAGCTCTTTCCCGACGGCTCCTTCCCGTGGCAAAAATTTGACCACCGCTTGATGATAAGGCGGCGCTGAGGCAAAGGTCATGAGGAGGCAGAGGCTAAGAAGGCCGTTGAGGAGGTGCGAGAAGGCGGCCCATGCTTTGAAAAGGTGAAGGCGGCCGGGAGGAAGCCGAGAGGGCAAAGGCACTGAAGCCGCCAAGTCGGCTTCGAGTTGCCCATCGATGGTGATGCCGCATCGCTGCCGATGGCGAGCGTAAACAGCATAGGGAGACGGGCGGTCGTCACCGGATTCACCCGGCCCTTCGACGATTTCACTGTTCGGGGCCAACTATTGAGCCTTTCCTCCCCGCCATCTTTTTGGCGCTTTCAATTCTCATGTCTGTAACCTTTTCTTTGTACCTTTCCTTTTTTTGTTGAACTTTGGTAGGTAGTGTTTAGGCTATCCTTATGGGGACGGCCGTCGACTTCTTTCTTGTATTACCTGTGAACATTTTTAATAAGAGTTTGTTTATTTTGCCTCTGGCTTGGCCGAGGTCTTTATCTCATTTTCGTCTGAGTTGTCTCCTTGCGTTTTTAACATATTGAGTGCTTTTTGTTTTTACCTTCGGCCTGGCCGAGGCGGTTAGGATGCACATCTCAATTGTACTTAAACGTCTTTAAACATGTTGGCGTGTCGGTCGCTTCCTCCTTCACTCTCGGCCCTAGCCGAGGCGTCAGATTTGCGCTTCCCAACCGCCATTGTGAACATGTTAGCGTATCGGTCGTTGTGTCCCCGTTACTCTCGGTCTGGCCGAGGCAATCAGGGTTACGGCGCGACAGCGTTCGTATCTGTAGACGTGTTGATCGCTTCCTCTTTCACTCTCGGCTTTGTGAGGCCGAGCGTCCGATTTGCGTTTCTCAACCGTACTTATACGTTCCTAAGCATGTTGGTCGTTGTGGCGAGTAACAACTGCTGTGGGCAAGTCGCGTTTCCCTCGTCACTCCCGGCTTTGGCCGAGGCAACCGAGTTTACCTTTTGACTGCTTTCCGTATCTATAGACATATTGATCGCTTCCTCTGCCACCCCCGGATTGGCCGGGCGATCGATTTGCGTCTCAACAGTGCTTATACGCTTTTGTACTTCGGGAGTGACTGCCTGGCTTTGGCCGCGGCGTCTACTTTGGTAGGATTATGGAGGGGGATTCTTCATTTTGATGGAAAACTTGGAACACTTTTCATTAGATATAATCATGCGTTGGGGTGCCCACAACGGTCTCGGACACCTCCGCCGCTATGCGAAGTATTTTCTAAGGTTGTCGGTGTTCCAGTGGCTCATTAGAGGCACACCCTCCATGTCTGTCAGCCGGTATGTACCCGGCCTCATTTCTTCAACCACTTTGTAGGGTCCTTCCCAGTTGGCCGTCATTTTGCCATGGATGTTTCCTTTATTGGTGGCGGCCGACTTTCTTAGGACTAGATCTCCTACTCTTAAGTCCCTTTTGTGGACCCTTCGGTTGTAGGCTCTTCTCATTCTGTTTTGGTAAACGGCTAAGTTGAGCCGTGCCGTGTCTCGACTTTCTTCGACCAGGTCTAGGGAGGCTTTCAGGCCTTCCTCATTTTTGACTGGGTTAAAGGTTTGCGTTCTGAATGTCGGCATCGATGCTTCAATTGGTAGGACGGCTTCAGACCCATAGACAAGGTGGAATGGACTGTATCCCGTTGCTTCTTTCTCCGTGGTTCTAAGGGACCACAGACGACCGGTAGTTCATCACCCCACCTTCCCTTTAGATCTTCAACCTTCTTTTTCAGCCCGTTTAGGATTGTTTTATTAGCGCCTCCGCCGCCCGTTGCTCGAGGGTGGCGAGACGGAGGAGTATGCAAACTTGATACCGAGTTCTTCTAGCCGCTTCATCACCGTGTCACTCCAAAACTCTCGGCCGTGGTCAAATACCATGACTTGGGGTAACCCAAAACGAGTTATGACGTTCTTCCAAATCACCTTTCTTACGGCCGCCGTGGTTTTGGCAGGTACTGCGACAACTTCGACCCATTTGGTGAAGTAATCAACGGCGACGATCAGGTACTTCCTTCCTCCAGAGGCCGTCGGAAATGGCCCTAATAAATCCATCCCCCACTGTGCAAATGGTAGGGGCTAAGTATCTTGCCGCAAGTCTCGGGAAGGTGCATGTATCACCGGAGCATGCATCTGACAATTCTTGCACTTCTTGGTCTTAGTTCTGGAATCTTCAAGCATGGTAGGCCAGAAGTAGCCGGCTCGGAGAGCTTTGTGGGCTAGCGTTCTTGCCCCCATGTGATGTCCACAGATTCCTTCGTGAATCTCTGTCAGTATGAGTTCCGCGTCGGCTGGGCCGACACATTTCAAAAGTGGTCTTATCACAGACCTTCTGTATAGTTCTCCTTCGAACACCAAGTATCTTGCGGCGATCCTCTTTATCTTCTGAGAGAGACTGCGGTCCTCCGGCAACTCTTTTGTTAGTTTGTATTTCATTATCGGAGTCATCCACGTCGTCTCGGCTTCTATGTCGCCCACCATGCCGACGGTCTCAGTGATGCTTTTAGCATTCCTGATATCCTCCAGCACGGTTCGGTTGACATTCTTGATGGTTGAACTGCGCGGTTTGAGAGAGCGTCGGCTCGGTTGTTCTCGACACTGGGATGCATTGGATTTGGAAAGATTTCAATTTTGCAGTGTCAGCTTTTACTCTTTCCAGGTATCTTACCATCCCATCGTCTCGAGCCTCATACTCTCCTCTGATTTGGTTAGTCACCAATAGTGAGTCTGTCTTCAACACAATGTGTTCCGCCCCGGCAGCTCTAGCTAGCTCGACTCTAGTTATCACCGCCTCGTATTCGGATTCGTTGTTTGAGGCCGAGAAGGTAAACTTCAAGGCATACTCAAACTCGTCCCGTTTGGGCCGATGATAAGGATGCGGCTCTGAGTCGTTTGCCGTAGAGGACCCGTCGGTATATACTTCCCATACGCCGGGCTGCGATTCTTCTTGGTATGTGCACTCGGCCAGGAAGTCTGCAAGTGCCTGCCCCTTTATCGAGGGCCTCGGCCTGTATTGAATGTCGAAGCCGGATAGTTCTACTGCCCATTTGATGAGCCTGCCGGATTGTTCAAATTTTTCCAATGTTTTCTCCAATGGTTGGTCGGTTAAGACCGTCACAGGATGCGCGTCGAAGTAAGGTTTCAGTTTCCTTGCGGCAACGACGACAGCAAAGGCTGTTTTTTCAATCAGTGGGTAATTTCTCTCGGCGAGTAGCAGTGTATGGCTGACAAAGTAGATTGGGTGTTGCTGCTTGTCTTCTTCTCTGACGATTACGGCACTCACCGTGGCCGAGGTAACTGCTATGTATAGATATAGCGTCTCCCCCAGCATCGTGTAGCCTGCCGTTGCGTCAATTAAGCTATCTATTCGAGGCAAGGGATAGCAATCTTTAGGGCATGCTTTATTAAGATTTGTAAAATCAACACACATCCTCCACCCCCCTGATGACTTTTTCACCATTACAACATTTGCTAGCCACTCAGGGTAAGTACAAGGCATGATAAAGCCCGCCTCTAATAGTTTGTCTACCTCGGCCTTGATGGCCTCATCTTTCTCGGCCGAGGAGTTCCTCATCTTCTGCTTGACAGGGCGAGCGTTGGAGAGCACGTTCAGCTTGCGAACGATCACCTCTCGGCTCACGCCTGGCATCTCGGCGGCTGAGTACGCGAAGACGTCTTTGTTCTTCCTTAGCAGGTCTAGGAGATCGGCTCTGAATTTTGACTCCAGGCCGACACCGACAGTTACGGTGCGTCCTGGGTCAATTTCCACTTGCTCGGTCTCGGCTCCCTCGACCATGCCGACGTTGTTGGTGTTCATCGGATCACCCTCCTGTTGTAAGGATGGGCTCTTCCCCTTCTCTGATTTCTTCGCCACTTTGAGGGATTGCATGTTGCACCCTCTGGCAGATATTTGGACATTGACAATTTCGTCCCTCTCGTCTTTTAAGACGAGCTTTTGTGCCTCCCCCCGGTCCGAGACATACATCAATGTCAGGGCCCGGATGGACATTACAGCATCGGCCTCGCTCAGAGTAACCCGGCCTATCAGAACATTGTAGGCGGACGAACCATCAATGACCACGAACTCAGATAAAACGTTCTTGGCCGCATCCGCCTCGCCGAACATCACCGGCAACCTGATTGACCCCAGGGGCACCAGGTCGGCCCCAGAGAAGCTGTATAGTGGGTTGGTGCAGGGGCTCAGGTCCTCAATCTTCAGGCCGAGGTTGAGGAAGCATTCCCTGAACATGATGTTCGTGTAGGCGCCTGTATCAATTAGGCACCTCTTAACCAAGTGGTTGGATATGTCCAGGTGGACCACCAGCGGGTCGCTGTGCGGGGCTACGACTCCTTCGTAGTATTTCTTTCCGATGGTTATATCGGGGACGGTGGAAGCGGGGATCGCTGTGGTGGGCACAAAGTTGATGGCATGGTAAAGCTCATTCAGGTGCCGTTTGTGCCCATTAGCCGACCCTCCGTTCTCGTTTCCTCCGATAACCACCTGGATCACTCCCATCCTCTGGAATACTGATTTCCTGTTCGCCCCGCCGGAGCTCGTTTCGGGGCCCCGCCTACGTACTTGCCGAGGGCCCCCTTTCGGATCAGCTCCTCGATGGCGTTCTTCAGATGCCGACAGTCGTCGGTCTTATGGCCGGGCTGGCCGTGGTAATCGCAAAATTGGCTTGCGTCGCCCTCCGCCCTCGTCTTGGGGGGTCTTGCCCACTTCTGCCCTTCATTCTTGCTCAGGGCAAAGACCTCGGCCGGTGATTTGACCAGGGGGTGAGACCGTGGTACCGCTTCTGGGTGTATGGTCCCGAACTCCCCGCGCCCGCCGAGCTCTGCATTTCTGTTAGATCTTTCGGCCGTGACCTATTCGTGTCACGGCGACCTTCATCGATATTCTCCCGGCGGCTCCTCCTTTCTTGGTGCCCACTTCACCGTGGCCTACCCGAGTCTTGTGGTAATCCTCCACCTTTACGGCTTGGTCCGCCATCTTTCTCGGAGTCCGGGTTGAGGGCCTCGCACTTGATCGGCTCATTTTTGAGCTCGCCTTTCGGAGGCCTTTCATCGGTCGAAGGCCGCCGGTTCGGTGTTCGGCTCACGGATCTGCTGAGCTTTTGCGTCGAACCTCTTCACATAGCTTCGTAGAGACTCGTCCTCCCCCTGTCGGATAGTGAGGAGATCCGATGTCTCCACGGCCCTTCTCCTGTTGCAGGCGTACTGGGCTATGAAGTTATCCCTTAGGTCGGCGTAGCAGTATACCGAACCATTAGGCAGCCCCTTGTACCAACTCTGGGCCATCCCATGCAGGGTTGTTGGGACGACTCGGCACCATACCTCATCAGGCTGCTCCCATACCGACATGTAAGACTCGAAAGCCTCGGCGTGGTCGGTTGGGTCACTTTCCCCTTTGTATGATAGGGACGGCAGCTTCAGTTTGGTCGGCACGGAGACTTCGAGGACATAGGCACTGAGGGGCTGTCTGACCATGTGTCGAATGACACGCGGCGATCGGCTCCTCGCAATCCTTGTCCGGCTTCTCTCCTCGTGGCGGGAAGGGCTTCTCGTTGTCTGACTTTGGGTAGTCGGACTTCTTTCTTCATTTCTTCGGGGCGGGCCTCGTTGTTGCCGCGGCGACGCTGTCCTCCCGCGAGTGGGGGAAGGACTTTGGTCTGCCACTGGCAGCACGGGCCCCGCCGGCGTCCTAGTATGCATGGCTCCTTGTATTGCCCCGGACAAGTTGTTCGGGGTCACTTTATGGGCCCTGGTCACCTACGGGTGTGCTGCCGTCACCGTCGTTGCGGCGGGGGTGATCGGCGTATTACCCATCAGGTCCAGGAATAGCTTCAATTTGGCTGCATCGACCACATGTCCCATGACGGTGACTTGGCGGCGAGGCGCGGTGTTCCGGTAGTATTGGCATCCCGTACGCCGGTTGAATTACTCGGCGGTGGGGGACTCGCCAATCTCGAAATATGGACTGTGTCATCCTGATAGAATGCAGTTTCGTCGCTCACAATTACTTCTTGTTGCTTTGACATCTTCTTAGCTTGCTGGGTGGGTTTTGTGTTGTTTTTTTTTGTAAGGGATTTGACTAGCTTCTAGTATCCTTCCCCACAGACGGCGCCAATTGTTCCGGGTGTAATTCCGGAGCAGGATTTGTTACCACGTAAGCTTGTAGAATGATGACTCTGCTTGACTCTTCCTTTCGGCCTCTCCTGAAACAATGAACAAACTGAGGGCTCGGCTTGGTACCGAGCGAACTCACTCCGACGCTCAAGTCAGTAAACTTAAAAGGGATTAAGTTGTGTGTTACTTGGCACCAAGTATATTGTAGAGAGATAAGGGAGTTTATACCAGATTAGTGTGTTTAATTGATTATTTTCGGATCCTTTCCTCAATGAGGGTTGAGGAGTATTTATAAACTTTCACCTTTTGTCACGTAGTGGCCAAGTGGCCAAGTGGCTAGCAGGTGGAAAGACTGTTCTACCCTCGGCCGAGGGACCCCTGGCAGGCCGGCGGGCCCTGTGACTCCATGCCGAGGGGTCTTGGATGTGAGTACGCGGATGTGTCTCCCGGCTGGCTAGTTGCCCAGCCGAGACCCAAGTGACAGGCCGACAGGTTGCGTCGGTTAGGCTGTCTAAGACGTTGACTTGCTGTGGATATCTTTGACCTTGCTCAATATGTTGACTCGGTCAGCGGGTGCAGAATATGCCCCATCAAATGGAAAGGGGCAAGAAAATCCGACTAGCTTCGAAAATGAAAGAGGGAAGAAATAAGCGACTAGGAGGGAGTATTTTTATTTATAAAACGTTTATCATTCATAATTAATTATCACTTATTAGTTTTAATAATTAAAATTATATGTATTTTATTTTAAAACATTGAAGTTAAACCTAAAAAATTAAATTTGAGAAAAATTAATTTATTTTTATTTCTAAATAAAAATATTAAAGTTCGTATATGAAATATATTATTTTTCTTCAATTAAAAGAATAAAATTTTAAAACAGGCCGCGCGAAGCGCGGGATACTACCTAGTATTTCGTAATTTTGGCCAAAGTTGTATGATCTTTATTGTAGACGCACTTCAATCAACATGTTTTAGTCCCGCGTAATAATGCGCGGTATTTATAGAGTTTTTACTTTTTAGTTTATTACTTATTCATTCAAAATGTATACCGTTATATTTACGTATTTCACTTCATTGTATATTTATATGAGAAAAAAATTAAACAGCAAAACTAATAAAAAAATTGAGTATGTCATGAAATCTTTTTTTTTTTTATCACAAAGTTAATAATCTCATTTTATAACTTTTCTTAAATTTTCTTAATGAATTTTTTTCACGAAACTAATAATATTAGTTTAATTTATTGTTTTATACAGTACGTATAACTGTATAAGTATCAAGTCATTTTTTAAGAAAAATTAGTAATTTTGAATTTTATAATTTTATACCCCTTTATTAAAACATTATAATTATAATTTAGAATTTAATGAAAAAGTCAAGCTTAAAGATAATAACTTAATGGGAAAATCTTATTTCTTTTCTTATATAAGTTGATGGAGTTTGGAGGAATTTTTTTTTAAGAATTTTTATTCTCTTAGTAGTAAGGGGGATTTTGTCTAGAAATATTTTTGATAATTTTGGCCAAAGTTGTACGATCTTCAACATAAAAAATAATTTTGACGAAAAATATTTGAAGAAAATATAATAAAATAATTTTGATATACTCTCTCCATTTTTATGAATTAATCCCACAGCCTCATTTTTATGAAGGAAAAAGTAGATCCATAGAAGAAAGTAAAGGAAAAAGTAGATCCATAGAAAAAGTAGATCCCTAATAAAGTATATTAATCTTCAAAAGATAGATTTACTAGATTTTGGGTGTAAACATCAAATTTCATTTTTGCCTTTTCGTGGTCTTTGTGCGGCATTGATGGCGGTTATATATACTTTTTTGTAAATACTTGAAATATACTATCTTTTATACGACAATCCCGTTAGCATGTCCATTCTCGGCGAATCTTTATACGACAAGTGTAAATCCGACAATCTCCCAGTTATACGTAAGACATAATATTCATTTGCGCTACCTAATTAGTTTAGAGTGTACAAATTATAAATAAAATGAGCAGAGAATGGCGGAGGATTGAGGGTATGAGGACTTTTATGGGGTTACTTTTAATAGCGGGCCTAGCGGGCCATCCATGGACAATTTTGTTTAGTCCAAGCCATTCCATTTATTCTAGCGGGCCTAGTTTTCTTGTCCGTTACCCGTTTAATTTTTTTTCTAGTCCAAGCCCGCTATATTAGCGGGCTGAACGGGTTGGGCCAAACGGGCCGCCCCGCACTTGATCAGCTCTAATTTCAGGTACCTGATTTGGTCCAAGTACAAAAAGGCTACACATACACGAGGTGTATGAAAATCTCATACACGACCAATGAAATTGCGTCATGTGGCAAACTAGAGTTAATCATATGTAGTTAATTAAGGGTTATATTAGTAATTACACATATGTAGTTAACTTGCTAACCACATGTAGTTAACTATATTTGGGGTCATTTTTAATTTCCTTTGTTTTACATATTGTGATTTATTAATATTATTGTTATTAACTTTTTTTGTATTATTATTATTATTATTATTATTATTATTATTATTATTATTATTATTATTATTATTATTATTATTATTATTATTATTATTATTATTATTATTATTATTATTATTATTATTATTATTATTATTATTATTATTATTATTAATGTTAATTATTTTTGACCTCTTCATATTAGATTGCTGAATCATATTCGACCTCTTCATCAGTTCATTGATCATGTTTAATAATTTTTTTAGGATTAACTTATCATATTGATGAATAACAACGTCTTCACTACTTGAGTCATTGTTTTCTTTTTCCCAGGGCGTATTCAAATCAAATACTATTTTATTCTAAGCTTTTTTTGGAGTATCACTGGAATTTGGGGATTTTCAGTAAAAATAGTGTTATTATTTTGTTTTTTCAATGATATTCTTTTCTAAATTCTATAAAATAATTTATTATCTTTTACAGTTATTGTTCCTAAAAAAATAATGGAGATCTTCCCCTAAAAATCTTAACTATAATATATAATTTTCAAAATAATATAACTAAAATCAAAATAAAATCGTTTCACAAAAAGAAATTTTAAAAATTGAATCTAAAATTTTAAAATGGCAGTTTGCAAATGAGGTAGTTTTTAAATAATAAAGTTTTTAAATAATAAAAAATCTTTCCTAAGATAAAAACGGAATTTTAAATAATGACGTAATAGTTTTGTAGCTTGATTTTACAAAATCTTTCCTAAGATAAAATATTCGAAATTTATTCATAATAACAAGATAACAATTAATTTTAAAATCTTTACTAAGATAAAAATAATCATCAGTCGAATTGTAATGGGTAAATATAAGAATTATAATGAATTATAATGAGTAAATATATGTGCTGATACCTTTGCTTACTTGGTTACTAGTCGCTTTGCAAATATTAACTCGCTTGTAACGTTAAGTCGTTAACCCATGATCAAACCTCAACAGCAAGAATTTTTTTTTTGCTCACATTTTCAATTCGAGTTACGTAATTACAAATTAAGGGTTTCATTTATTAAATTATGTAAGACCCTAATCGATTGATTGATCAATTTTTACTTTGATTAAGTTTGATAAATTTTGTTTAAAGTCTATTAAGTAAACCCTAAAATTTCTGATAGAAATGAAAAATGGAATTAGGGTTAAGTTTGATTAATTTTTACTTTGATTGATTGAAACGAAAAGTGTAATTACGGTTAAGTTTGATTAATTCCAACTTTGATCGATTGATTGATCAATTTTAACTTTGATTAAGTTTTAAAGTCGAATTAGCGTCGAATTTTAAAGTCGAACTATTAATAATTATTAATAATAATTATAAAATAAAAATAATAATAAATATGTAAAACAAAAGAATAAAAAAATTACCATAAATATAGTTAACTACATGTGGTTAGCAACGTAACTACATATGTATAATTACTAATCTAACCTTTAATTAATTACATATGATTAACTCTAGTTTGCCACGTGGCGCAATGTCATTGGTCGTGTATGAAAAATCTCATACACCTCGTGTATGTGTAGCACCTTCCGTCAAATTAGCTTATTTGACCAAAATTTCAGATACCTTATTTTTTTGTAAGCGTTTGGCAAGTAGTTTATTTATTTAACCAAATAAGCTACCTGAAATGAAATGCTACCTAGAGTAGCTTTTGAGATTTCAGGTATCTGATTTGATTTGATTTTTCGTTTTTACCCCTTAAATTTATACTATTAAATAATTATTATATCGTTTTACGTCATTTCATCAAAATCAGTTACCTTTTCAGTTAGTTTGCCAAATACCTTTTTATATAATCAGCTACCTTATCAGTTCCTAATTTTCAGCTACCTTATTAGTTACCTTTTCAGGTTTCAGTTAACTTTTCAGTTTTCAGCTACTTTTTCAGGTTTCAGCTACCTTTTCAGTTAGTTTTACCAAACAGAGCCTAAGATTCATAAGTAAAAATAACACAAATTCTTATTTGTGACGTGTTTTAAACTTGTGATGGAGAAAATGTGTCAACTTTATGACAAAAAGTAAAAATTATCTAATAAACAAGAACTTGTAGATGATTACTCCCTTCATCCCATTTTTATCGCCCCCTTTCTATATTAAGAAGATTTAAGAAAAAGTGGTGAATTACCAACTTTACCCTTTAAATTAAAGAAGAGTTAATATATTAATTTCGGAAAATTCCCATGGTATCCATATGGTTTGACCTTTTTCACGTGGTACCCATAAATTTAAGAATGTGCACATCGTACCCCTCAAGTTTAATTTTTGTGCACAATCTACCTTTACTACTTGACTCCGTCAAATATTGTTGAAAGTAAACTATTGAATGAAGTACTCCCTCCTATTCAGGGTTTTTTCTTCCCTATTTCCTTATTCGGTTATTCAAGTTTTCTTCTCTATTTCCTTTTTTGGGTTGATTTGTGTGGTCCAAATTCAGTGGCATGTGGGGTAGTGTGTTTTGTGTGGTCCAAATTCACTTTCTTATTTATTGTGCAAAAATGAAAAGGGAAGAATATAGTGAATAGGAGGGAGTATCATTTTATGGGGGGAAAGTTAATTAGTTAGACTAAGTGTAACACCCCCTTCTTACCCGGCCAAGGTAATTGGGGGATGTTACCTTCTCGGTTTCCCGAGGCGGTGAATCGGAGATACAATAAATGAACATGTATTATAAATAACAAGTTTAGTGATTACAAATCATAACTAATGAATAAAATACAACTCATGGCTACTATACTCCTCTAACTAGCGATACTCATCACATAACTCATCAAGCTCGTCCCGTCTCCCGCGTACTATCCAACAATCTGTACCTAACCTGCTCCCCATATGACCAAAGGACATCATATGTGTAGGAAATCATATTTTACATATCACATATTTTAGTTTAAAGTTTTAGTCATAAAAACTTAAGGATCTTATGCATGCAAAACAAAATACAAGAGTGAAGAAAATCGGTCCTTTACAAATGTATTTTCGGCTATTAGGGCACTAGTAAGGTCTCCTACCTTACATAGTTCTTGAGCTTTCCAAATGGATGAACAAGATTCAATTTAGAATCTCTCCTCAAGGATTGTACCAAGATGAAAATCACTCTTAATACAAATATTAATTTGATTACTAGAATTAATATTTGTTCCCTTAAAATTACAAATATTATGTATATACTACTTCTAGTATTGTTGAATAATATTAGATATTTTATGTGAGTTTTTATGATTTTTGTTCAACAACAAAAACTTAGAGAGATAAGCAAATATTCAAAGTGAATGAATAATATGAGAATAAATTAGTGTAAGATCAAAACACACTACTTGTGTGTGTATAGAGGAGGCCACCGGTTTTTTAGGCCATGGGTAGAGTGCCCAATGCATTAGCATTTTTCTCTTCTCAAGAGTGTAGATAGGGAAGCCTAAGATTAGTAGGTAATCATGATGTCTTCCACTAAACAAAAGAATTAAGCACAACCAGCCTCCTCTCCTTCATTTACACGGCACCCTTAACATTATAAGAGTCCATTTTAAGTTTGTCAATTTGCTAATATGTATTGTGTGACATATTGGACATGTTACTAGACATGTTGTTTAAATAATGCATTTTTAACAAATTAAAAATCATTACATAAACAAAATAAATCACATATAAAAATTAACTAGTAATTCACAATTACTATTACTTAAAATGGGTCATATAATTATAAATCACAACTACTTGTATTTATAATAAATAATTCATTCTTATTTCAATTATTTCATAAACAATAAATAAACTTTAAGTAATAAAACAATTTAATTACTTATCACGAATCTTATTTAGTCAAATTACAATAAGATTCATATTATAACTCACAAAAACATTTGTTCAATTTTAAGGAATTAATTTACTTGTATCGTCATACAATTAATTAATTAGTCAATTAAGAATGTTTCCTTAGAGGTATGACCTTAAGGGATCAACTGATCACCACCGTCACACGACAGTAATGTCAAACTCTAGTCAGCCAATCATTACCGATTAATGTGGATCAGTTGACAATAAAATGTTACATTCCCTTATGTATTCTTAATATGAGATTTAAACATGTGATCGCATTATTGTCGAGGACACATACTCCAACAATCTCCCACTTGTCCGCGACAAGTGTGCGTCACCAATTCTCTTGTCCTATTACTATCTCCCACTCAATGCAAGGCGTCTTGTAGGTCGTACTTGCATTTGATCATATCTTGAGTGGTTTCCTCGATCTGGAGAACAACTGTCTGACCGGAGTTATCTACCATAGATACCTTCCGAGCGTGGCCACGCATTTCCAGTTCATTACTCCCCGAGTGGCCTTGAGATATAAGATAACCCTGGCGGGGATGGACAATTCCTATTGCACTCTTCCCTTTGATTAGCCACAGCTCATCATGACCCAAAACATGCCCATTAGACCCCAATTACGAAGGTCGACGAACATAAATCAAAGTCACTCTGAAACTGTGCCATCTTAGGCGAACAGTCATTAGTCAAAGAATTGACTCATAAGAATACCATAGTAGCTCTCGCCACGACCAGGCTATAAAAATTGCCAGAACTCTATAAGCGGTCATAAGCCCGACAGAGTGTCCCATACAGTCTGCCTATGTGATCGACTAGTCATCTCTTATGACTCTATGGCACTTGAACTTGCCATCAATCGCATCACACTCTAGTCACTTTGAGACGTCACCTCATACAAGTGACTATGGGTGAATACTATGTTAATCCTCGTTCACTTTAATGGGGTTCAATCATTGTCTCTACAACCCATTTGGATGTAACAAAGTAATAAAAGAGTTTTTAAAGCAAAAACTCGAACGACAAATGTGATTATCACATATGAATAGTTAATACCCGATTACTACCTCATATTCTTATAATCCAATTTGATCATGTATGTAGTTGTTCATCTCAATCCAATTGAAATGACATGACTCATCATTATAAGCCTATTAAAAGGCTTTGGTTAGTAGGTTTTATCAACTTCTTGTACCTTACTTAACCTAACTACATATTCGTTTTCCTTTGTAATGTATACATTTGCATTACAAAACTTTCTGAGTACGTGTCTAGATCCATTCTAGACATAAGCTCTCTAGTCATAGAATAGCTCCCACTGTTTTCACAGTGTGCGGGACCCATCCCTCTTGCACATCTCATGATTGCAAGTGTACTCAATTTCCGTTGTAAGCATCTCTCATTATTTTTTATTGCCTAGAACGATTCTAACAAATCCATTTCTTAAATAACATAGCCACAATGGTTCCTTAACCATCTTTATGTGTTTTGAATACGGTTTTGTCGGAAACCTTGCGCAATCTCAACAGTCATTAGTGTAAGCCCTTACACAAATTAGTGAATTGTATCAAAAACACTTAACTTTACATCCTTAATGCTTCCTCAAGCACTTAAGGATAATCTATATGGCTACTAGGTAACTATTACTTTCGATTTAAAACAATTCATCATACTCAAAGTATATGAAGTGTTATACATCATTACTCATTTAATTGATCCGGCAGCGGAAGCAAATGGAATCAATCAAATATGTTCAACTCGATTGAACTAATCATGAATCTTATCAACATAAGACTTCTTATTTGGCGCTAATATCATGTGGATTTATCTCCATAAATCCGGATATTAAAGATGTATTATATTACTCCATAAATCTTAAATCATTCCCAATGATCAATATGTCATCCACATATAAGATTAATCATAATTTTTGTAACTCCCACTAAACTTCATGTATAAACACAACTTCTCGACTTATCGAAAAAAAAAAGCTTTATAACATGATCAAAACATTGATTCCAACTCATTGATGTCCTACTTAAGACCATCTCTTAAGTTGCACATTATCTTAGGGTTGTAAGAATCTAAAAAACTCATAACATGTATTGAATACATTCCTTCTAATTGAAGAAGTGGGTTTTAGATTTACTCGCTATATATATATCATCATAATGAAACACAATCCCTAAGAAGATCCGAATAGTGCAAAACACTTTGTAACTAATCAAGCTTTGATATCTGAACACTTTGATATCCAACAATTGCACTTGGAATTTATTTCGGATTTTCATGGCTCTAAGCCTTGTATTGAGTTGTGACTTAAACACTCTCATGTAAGTCATATGTTCATTACTTTCCAGAAGTAATTTGAATCAAACAATTTCTTTGTAAGTTGCAAGCTCTTTACTTTCTAAAAGTAACACGAATTCATCATCTTCAACAAGTGATGAGTTCAACCTCCTAGGTTTCGAAGAAACAACGTCACGTAGCCAAGAAAGACTAGTTTCTTGCGACATGCAATTTTTGACAAAGGAAGAAACAACGTCACGTAGCCAAGAAAGATCAGTTTCTTGCGACATACAATTTTTGACAAAATTCTTTTGTGGCTCTTGAATATTTTCTCCCACTCTGTCTTCTAGGAATAAACTTGTATTCTAGAAAGACAGCATCACGAGCCACAAACCCTTGCACTCGTGATCACTACAAAGAAAAATGAGCACTTGTTCCTTGTGAAAACTTACAAGTATGGTACTCTACCATTTCATATCTCATATGAATCATTTTAGATTTAGTGGAAAAATAATTTAGACAAAATGATAAAATCCCCAAAAGGATCAAGTAACTCAAAGTAACTTGATTAAAGTTCAAACCATATCGAATAGGGTTTGATTTCTTTATCCAATCACACATTATCCCATAATGCGTGCTAAGAGAGATTAACTTGTGATACTATATCACATTTTCTTTGGCTTATATCAAAGTCTTCACTTTGATAATCTCATCACGATTAAATCGTGATTCCTGGAACTCTTTGAACTTCTTCAAAGATTTCTCCTTTTTACCTTATTAAGTGAACACATTAGTGTCAACTTAAATCGTTGGTAAAAGAAAATGATCAACCTATTCTGGATCAATGATTTACATCCCCGATCTCCTTTTCAACCAAAAGGTACGAGACATCTTGCTTTGAATACAAGATACGCATATACCATAAGATTAACAATCTAATGGTTTCAAGAGTACTCGCTAACTCTTTGCGTTCATCATTCCAGAATTTAAAGTTTAATCTTGGGTTACCAATTTGAGTCTTGCATCATCTACATGATATATCATTCTAGTTTGGTTTAGAATATAATCACCTTGATAATGGGCTAGCCATACATCAAATCGTGGTGTATAGGGTCACAAAAGTGAAACCTCTTTTGTATCTTAACAAGTTTATATTCTTATTTAGAGTTTATGCACTTAACAGTCATAATTAAGGTACAACGATAAACTCAAAACTAGATTGAGTACACAATGACTCTATCTCTCGACATCATTTGATGCTAGTCGTCATATTCTAATCATCTTATGTATCGAATACAATGATGAAAACCACCACCGGTTTCTAATATTGACGAAGTAGTACTAGCAAAATTTATGTCAATCAAATAAACATTTATAGAAGAAAGTCTCATTAGATGTCCCACAACTAACTTGCTGATTCTTCAAAAATTTGGGGTAGTTTCCTTTCTAGCGTCCAACAATTAAGACAATGGAAACTTTATCGGTCGGGATTGATAGGTTTAGTATTGTTTCTTAACGGTTAAGAGAATGCTCCCACTCAATTCAATGAATCTTTGCTAAGAGAAGCAAAATTGAAATTCATGAAGACTACTCTTCAATTTATTCGTTTAGTCTTAAAACTTTTATTGAAGTGGTTGTGGTATTTTGGTCAATTATGATTTCTAACAAATCTAGTCACCAAAACAATTTAACGTTTCAAAGTATTTAACTCAATTAAGCACATGAGAAACAATCCATTGTAAGTAGATATGTTAGTCAAGAATCAAAAACCCTTTTGATCATGAATAACTTATATATATACTCTTCACAAGAGATCCTTACAATGGTTAATACGAGGATTTTTAGAAGAAAATTCAAATTTTGTCTTTAGTTACGATGTTTTAATGGAGATTTGAACTAAAATCGAAATGATATCGTATAAATTGAGGTAAAGAAAATTGAACAATATGATTACGGAATAATGGAAAAATAAACATTCATCGTTAAAATAATACTTGTAAATATTTTAACAAGTAAAGCATTTACATAGTGACCTCTACCCAACTATGATAAATGATTCCGAGATCCAAATTCATATTAACTCGGGCACGGTGAGCCGATTCATCCCTTATCAATATAACTCGGTGGATTAACTCTTTAATCGATTCTACTTCTAGAACTTCGGTCGATAAAATTACTCTAATGTTTATCTTTAGCCCGGAACACATGCGACTACGGTCACGAATACTTCCGTTGAGCTCAATCCAAATTTCGATGTAATAACATTTTACTACCCCACTTCGCCAACGTAACAAGGTTTGTATTACGGCGAAGTCGGCTTAACTCCCTTATGAAATTGGTACTTCATGGGTTCTACTATTTGGTAAGGCTATATCTCAATTATTAATTTAGCGAGAGGTCATGTCAATTTATTATCTATCACGTTTTAAGTGAACTAAAGCGGTGAACTACGATAATTATAATTGACACGGTCGATGATACGATAAAATAAAATGCATGTTTAGTTATGGCGATTTAGCGATGCATGCAAACATATAAATAAAATGCAAAGCATAAATATAAAGTCCTAGTATGGCCTTCCTAAAATAGAAAATCTAATTAACTATTATAAATTCGGAAACCAACTCCATTGGTCCCTTGAACTTCACTTGGCACACATTCCAAGGCAACACCGTCTTGTCTGAACGCCTTTCCTAATGGCACCGTCTTCAAGGATCTCCGGAATTACATGTAATAATTTAAAATTACATAATTTCCTATTACACATTTGTAATAAAAATTAAATCTATTAAATTACAAAACGGTGATACGAGATCACAATAATTACAACCGAATCGGTATTCCCATACATTCCGGGTAATACCAATTAAAAACTAAGGCCATACTAAGTAAAATTACACAATTCAAAAAATTATATAAATCAAAAATAAGACAATCATAAATAAAATGCAGCATTATAATATGTATGAACATGCTTAATTTTATGCTAAATCGCCCTTAAAGAGCCAATATCGTATATTTTATCGGTTTTTATGGATTTACGTGATTATAAGCTTGTTAAAATCACAAAATGTCTCATAAATCCATATTTATGTTCAAGTTAATTACCCTAACCATCTTAGGACTCAAAACTTAGTCTTCACTAACACTTTGACAATAATTCAACTTGATTCCTTAATATTGTTCATTATGGACCCAAAAATACAATATTATATTATAAACTCCGAATTAAATTATAAAAATTCCAAATAATTTCAAAATTTGAAATTCAAACTCATGAACATTCTAGAAAAATACCATGACACTCATAATATTCAAAACTTAGGTTAAAAATTTCAAAAATATTTCAAGAAAAACATCGTTGCGGTTTATCGGTTTTATCAAATATGACCATTAAAATATGAGAAAATCAATTTTAATAAACTTTTCATTTTTAGATCTGAAAATGTGGGATAAAATGCAACATTGGACGTTTTTATTAAGTCATGAAATATGTTTTAGCATTATAGGCTAATTTAAGTCACTATTTATTGAATGTTTACTCAAAAATTCATAAATCATGCATAAGGAGTTCAATCCGTCTAAGATTTTTACACACACTGAGTAAAAATACATGTGACAACATATAAAATTTTTATGACCATATTCGAAATTTAACTCATATTAACATAATAAACCCTTTAAATTCGATTTAAACTTATAAAATCCATATTTTATGCAAAATAACTTATTATTTCACGAAACTTAACATACAACCAGTAGATTATATATGTGAAAACACATCCAAAACTCACTGAAAAATTCGAAGTTTAGCTATTTTTCGTCCAAAAATGACATTTTATCTCATAAAAATCACATTTTAATGCCAATAATATATAAAATGAACAATAAAAATCCATAAATCGTCCCATATGACCTAAAATCCATTTAGGACCAGAAACTTTTAACATGCAAAATTATTTCATGATTTATCTTCATAAATCCTAAATAACAAGTTTTATTTGTTAACAAATTAACTCGGAAAAACTAACTCGATTTTGCATGCAACAACTGTGTTGCTCTGATACCACTTGTAGGAAATCATATTTTACATATCACATATTTTAGTTTAAAGTTTTAGTCATAAAAACTTAAGGATCTTATGCATGCAAAACAAAATACAAGAGTGAAGAAAATCGGTCCCTTACAAATGTATTTTCGGCTATTAGGGCACTAGTAAGGTCTCCTACCTTACATAGTTCTTGAGCTTTCCAAATGGATGAACAAGATTCAATTTAGAATCTCTCCTCAAGGATTGTACCAAGATGAAAATCACTCTTAATACAAATATTAATTTGATTACTAGAATTAATATTTGTTCCCTTAAAATTACAAATATTATGTATATACTACTTCTAGTATTGTTGAATAATATTAGAGATTTTATGTGAGTTTTTATTATTTTTGTTCAACAACAAAAACTTAGAGAGATAAGCAAATATTCAAAGTGAATGAATAATATGAGAATAAATTAGTGTAAGATCAAAACCCACTACTTGTGTGTGTATAGAGGAGGCCAGCGGTTTTTTAGGCCATGGGTAGAGTGCCCAATGCATTAGCATTTTTCTCTTCTCAAGAGTGTAGATAGGGAAGCCTAAGATTAGTAGGTAATCATGATGTCTTCCACTAAACAAAAGAATTAAGCACAACCAACCTCCTCTCCTTCATTTACACGACACCCTTAACATTATAAGGGTCCATTTTAAGTTTGTTAATTTGCTAATATGTGTTGTGTGACATATTGGACATGTTACTAGACATGTTGTTTAAATGATGCATTTTTAACAAATTAAAAATCATTACATAAACAAAATAAATCACATATAAAAATTAACTAGTAATTCATAATTACTATTACTTAAAATGGGTCATATAATTATAAATCACAACTACATGTATTTATAATAAATAATTCATTCTTATTTCAATTATTTCATAAACAATAAATAAACCTTAAGTAATAAAACAATTTAATTAGTTATCACGAATCTTATTTAGTCAAATTACAATAAGATACGTATTATAACTCACAAAATCATTTGTTCAATTTTAAGGAATTAATTTACTTGTATCGTCATACAATTAATTAATTAGTCAATTAAGAATGTTTCCTTAGAGGTATGACCTTAAGGGATCAACTGATCACCACCGTCACACGACAGTAATGTCAAACTCTAGTCAGCCAATCATTACCGATTAATCTGGATCAGTTGACAATAAAATGTTACATTCCCTTATGTATTCTTAATATGAGATTTAAACATGTGATCGCATTATTGTCGAGAACACATACTCCAACAATATGGATCAACACAGGCCACTCCAAAAGAGACAGTTGGCAAATACACACACACAACAAACGCCAGTTTCAATAAACAATTAAAAGATGACACGACTCAAGTGTGAACATGCAATATAACTACTAATGTGAATGAGACGCCAACAAACCACCGCCACCACCACGGTACCAGGACACGCCCAGACATACCGACAACCACACTGGTACCGGGACACGCCCAGACATACCAACAACCACAAACAGGTACCGGGACACGCCCAGACTTACCGGGTCCGGAAGCCAACCGGATCCCCTAGCAGACGTCGTGTCTAAACCACACGCGTCCCTCCAAACTCAAGCCATTAATGTGCACATCCCTCTTGGAGTGGGAAGCTCCAAGAGGCGACTCAAGCGTAAGATGGTCTCTCAACCATCTTACGTCTCCAAAACAACAACAACAACAACAACAACAACAACAAATCCTCCAACATGTATGATAATGACTAATGCATGAACCACAACCAACATATTGTAATCATTCTCTTAATGATGTGATTACCACTAAACATGTTATAATGCAAATACCTTAATTATGCAAAACTAACTACAACATCAACATAAACAACATCACATTATTGAAACCGAGTAGGATTAACCTACTTTTTAGCATTCTCCATAAGCAAATCCAAGACAACAAGAATCCATCTCATAAAACCGTCTCATCCTACAATAATCACATAATAACTATCATAATACATCCTAATCTATTATACAATACAAAACCCCTTATTATTACCCATTAATTACCCATTTAATATATGCTAATTACTAATTAACTACCCATAACAAAACCCCCAATTTCTAGGGTTCATACTAAATAAAAGGGTAGATCTATACTTACAAATTAAGAGGAAGGAAGGAGGAAGGTGAGCAATCCATTAAACCAAGATTGAATCCCCTAATATGGTGTTTGTGAGGGTTTTAGAGAGAAGGGGGAGAGTTTAGAGTGATAACGAAGAAGATAGAAATGAAATAGAAGAAAGAGGGTTTGCGGGTTTAAAACCCGTCTGACCAGAGTGCACTCGACCGAGTACCGAGTCCACCCGGTTGAGTGCCAAACACTCGGTCGAGTGACACTCCACTCGGTCGAGTGAAACTCACTCGGTCGAGTGACACTCCACTCGGTCGAGTACAACGCAGTTCTCAACAATGACCAGTTTTCGTAAAACAGTCATATCTCACTCGTTTCTTGGTCATTTTGGGCGTGTCACCTACCTTGGAATCGTAAGAGAACAAACTATCACCTCCAATTGGAATCACATCAATACCATGTCCAGATCTCAAGTTATGACAGTTTTAAGACGACCCTTCTATAGGCGGACATTATAACAACTCTACTAAGTCTTGTATTGGTTATACTCGGTCCACTCAGTCTACTCGGTCGAGTGAACGCCTTAGAAATCATGAGGTATTACAATCTTCCCTCCTTAAAAAAAACTTCATCCCCGAAGTTCACCTCACTCTCTCCTTTCCTCAAGTCTCTTCAAGTCTCATCACCGATTCTCATGCACTCTCTCGCACCTCACATGTCTATCAACCGTATACGCTCTTTCATAACATACACTCATCCCAAAGTTCTTGTTCAAACCTCATTACTTTCTCACATTCCGTACTTTCGCTTTCCTAAATTTCCGAATTATTACTTCCACTCCCCATAAAAGAGAACTTCAACCCGAATTTCGACTATCCAACCTCAAAATGTGGTCTCTTATACTCGTTATTAAATTCCACAAATGGCTATGTTCCAGGTTCCATGCTCTAGTCCCACTCTAGAAGCCTCTTTAAGGGCCCCACACCTACTAGCCTCCCAAAGGTTAAGCGCAAGGTCAAACCCACGATTCCAATCTATAATCCCATAACTAGCTCCCAATTCATGTTGGTCATATGTATACGTATATATCACGGGGTATAACTCGATTATTATTACTGTGGACATGGCCCACCTGCTGATGACCGGTTTTTGCCGTCACTTCCGGTACCAAAAACAATTTATAAAACCCAATTAAAAAGTAGTATTTAATCGGGGACGAACAAAAGATGGCGGGGGTTAGATACTTGGTTTGTTTAAGTCTTTAGTTTAGTCAAACAAATGTAAGAGGTTGATTAATTGTAAACTAAGATGCAAATAAGATATAAAATTAAGCTAAATGAAAATTGCTTCTAATCAAATGAATGAAAGCTAAGGTCCTTGGGTTCACTTGGGTAAGTCGGGGAAGAAAAGATTGTTAACAAGAAATGGGTAATGATAAGGGCCTATGATTGATCCTAATTTCTTAGTCAATTAGAGCTAACCAACAAGCATTTACTTAGTATGAAAAACTCATCTCGACCATGCCATATAGGCCTTCCATTGTCTTTCGACCTAGGATAGACTAAACATGATAACGAAAGACTCAAACTTTCATTTAAGCAATCCATCAAACATTTCATAGGCATGGGAGTAAGGGTTTACAAACAAGCTTTCACTTAGTTGAGACAAACTCATCACAAACATGCATAAAGACTATCTAATAGCATAGGCACCAAGATGGATCAAATATGTCTAAGAAAGGCTCCAACTTTCATTTTAAGCACCTCATTAAACACTTCTAAAACCATCCAATAGCATAATGCACCAAGATAAGTTAAACATGCTAATAAAAGACTCAAACTTTCGTTCAAACATTTCATCGAGCACTTCATATGCACAAGAGTAAGACCCATTAATTACCCAATTCAAAAGGTTAACAACCCAAATTCACCCTCTTTAATCACCCAAGATCCCCCATGACCTTAGATAAGACTACTCACTCATGTTCATGGGTGAGAAATTAACAACAAATTGCAACAAAACACAAACAAGCATGATAAATATGATAAAGATTGTAACTTTGAGTGAATAACAATTAACCAACATAAAAGATATAAACTAATGAAGTAAATGTAAACAAAAGATGAGAAATATACCAACTAAGAGGAAATGAACAAGCTTGGATAATAATGGAAGATGAATTTCTTCTTTCTTCAAATTACAACCCAAATATTAAAATGTATAATATTGAGAAAATGAAGAACTTGGATAAATTAAAGAGCAATTGTAATAATTTTAAGTAAAGATTACAACTTTGATAAGAGGAAAATTAATGAGAGGAAATTAAATCTAGGGTTCTAAGATATTGGGAGAGGAAAATAAAACTAGTCTAATTTTCTATTCTAAATTCTAAGGTAGTGTGTAATTTCTAAGGTGTGTTAATAATGTATTTATACTCTACTTTTATAATAATAATAGTAGTAATCTAATACTAATAATAATAATAATAATAATAATAATAATAATAATAATAATAATAATAATAATAATAATAATAATAATAATTATAATAACAATAATCTCAATCTCCCTCACCAAACTAAAGACACGTACAAAAACCAACAAAATGGGGATTTGTTTTTACTGAGGGAACAAAAACGACAAAACCAGCAAAAACAAATGAAAAACGCAACACGAGATGTCCCAGCCGGCCCACCGGCGGCCGGTGATGGCACCGACTGGGAACTCCCTGAAAACTTGAGGAAATTTGATGGTATTCCCAGCCGGGATGAGGGGGCGGCAGACGGGTAGCCGTCTGGAAAAACAAAAGTGATGAGTGGATGAATTGATGCGTTGCACGAGCCGGTTGGCCGGCCACCGGTGCTAAGGCCGGCTGGGAGTCTCCTGGAAAATGGAGGGTAATTGGTGTGTATTCCCAGCCGGTGGGGTAGGCGGCAGACGGGTACCCGGCTGGGGATGCGTTTTGTCACTAATTAACTCGGTTTCGATTCCGAGTTCGTTCTTGATGATGGTGACTGATTGTTGTGGACGCCGTGGCTGTCGAAGGTGAGCAGATAGTTGCTGGACTGTTGATGCAGGTGGGTTGTTGTCGCTGCTGTTGTGATTGTTGGTGGCAGTGGATGCCGGTGAACTGGAGGTGTGAATGAATAATGGTGAATTGGGTGATGCAGAGATGACGGAGATGCATGGAGTTGATGGTGAAATGAAGACGGCAGGGGAGGATGATGCGAGAGTGATGGTTGTGATGAAGTGTGCAACTTGTTTCGAATGTAGGGTGTTGCTGCTGCTGCTGCTGTTATTGAATTCCGGTGTCGGCTGTTGGAATGATGATGAATGCAGGTTGGTAATGGTGAATGATGGTTAAAAATGGTGAAGGTGTTTGCTGTGAATGAGGAAGGTGATGAAGGACGAGTTTGACTTGGGGATTTGGTTGACTTTTGATTTGTAATTGGCAATTGAGCTATTTGGTTACGTTTTCAACTCCGACTTATTTCACCTTGCTTGACTCGCCTTTGACCCGTCTCACTTTTATTCTCGTCTTGCTTTCCGCCTCACCTATATATCAAATTAATATAATAATAATAAATTAATATAATAATAAAGTAATAGTAATGATACTAATATTAAATATAAAACTCGATTAAATATTAAATATAACTACGGTGACTAATTATTATAAATTAGTAAATAATGAGCTATTTAACGATTAAGGCACACAAAATCGAGTCGGAATAAGCTATAAATGAGGGTTAAAATATGATTAAAATGCTACTTATCACCTGCGTATGCCCAGCCGATCTGTGGACAACGACAACAGTCTTTTTTTGAAAGCCACGCTCGGCGGCGTAAAAATGCTTTCGACCGGATCGTTTTAGATCGGTCGATTTCGTCTCGGCAAGGGTCTCGAAACAATGCAAGTGATGTTCGGAGTCGCCACCAAGCATTTGTGGGATGCTTGGAACCCGTTCGAATCCACTTTATACCTAGGTCAATCAAGGCAAAAAGAGGTGTTTGACATAGGTACTAAAGATAAGGAATCGTCCCTCTTTAGCATCCTATATCTAGAATGACTCTTGTACGCCCTGGATAAGGTCGTCCACTATCCAAAGTTTCTGAGTAAGAGGTGAAGGTACGTATTGGGAAGCCCTTTAATAGGACACTCAATCCCGCCCGCGGTAGCGGCCTCTACTGATCGATCTTGGTTGGTTAAATGCAAAAGTTGATAAAACGGATAAATGCATGAATGCGCATCCACTAGTTTGAACCTAACATGTGAGCTTTCAATGTCGGTTGGTTTAATCCAAGTATCAAATATTTGATGTCGAGTTGGATTTAATATTGATTTGCATGCAAGACGGAAATTAAACATCCATTTACCAAATTAGGTTTACGGTGCGTAACGTGATCCATTTGACTTAGTAAGGCGTTTTGCAAATGTGATGTAAAATGAGCAGATTTGTCATCTGATCCGTCCTGTATTCGGGTTAACCGAAGTCGGGATCGTCCTGGACAAGTGCTGGTGTGAAACCCTCATTCATTGCGGAAAAGTAAACACGTAATTCTAGAATAAAACTGCATGGATATGTTTGTAATAGGTTCATTTGGGTAAAAATCTATAGTTTTTAAAACCTGAACCTATTATAAAGATATCCAAATTGAAAGGTGTCAAAACATACAAGGTCTAAATAGAAGTTTCATAACATAACCATCGCTAAAGTCGCGAATAGCAAAGTTATACAACCAAATGTAAAGAGGGAGACATATGTCCCTAAAATGTATGTGACATAAAAACTCGTATAAGAGTCTCTACAAATAAAACCAAATCTAAGTAAGTCCCAAGGTTACTTTGCTCGCTAGCTCGTCCATGAACCCCTTATAAGCATCACCACACCTGTCGATCGCATTTTATACAAATACGAAAGCCACAGTCAGTGGGGAGTAATTCCGAGTTCTCCCAGCCACGAAATGTCATAATTAATATAACATGTAAACATAAGAATATGAATATGAATAACACATAGCCTTAGCATATAGATGCTAGACAATCGTGTTTATCATGTGAACAACAATATAACAACACATAGTCCTAGCATGTGAATACTAGACCGACTCATACTACACTATCATGTGAATCACATAACATCCAGGAAACCAAACTCTATCAACCATAGCCGGCTTGCATCTCACCTTCTATGATTCATAGAATCATCAGACAAGAAAGGACAATATATCTAGAGACAGGCATAAGTTCCTAGTACAAATAGTCACTCAGAATCTCGAGTCTATACCACGAGGTAAGGTAAACACCCTAGTCCTAAACCTGCGCAGACCTAGCGACATGCGGAAAACTACCGCATCCAAGACCCATGATAACAACACATGAGTACCCCTAAGGAGTCCACCAAAGGGTTGGCTAGTACTTAAGCTGACTACATACTTCTAAGAGTACGTCAGGAAGTCATACCCTAACTTGGATATAAACCCACCAAGCTAAGACACAAAGGCTATTAAGCGGTGAACATACACTGGTCAAAGACTATAAGGGCCTATCTATGACGATGGTCTAAAATACCAACACCACACAAGACAAGTAAGACACCCACTTAACCATAAGAGGGGCAAAGAGTCCAAACTGGCAACATAAATACTTATACTCAAATCAAGGACTCTAGGATAACATCCTTCCTTGTGAAAGACTACAAAAATGTAAATTCAAATTGACAATCCAACAATATCCACAATCTCATTAGTAATCCAAAACTCAGCGAACCGTTAATCTCATAATTCATGAGAACAAGCTAAAATGGCAACAAGGCAAGAAGACTCAAGTATAAGGCAACCAATTCATCCAACAACCAACATATGAAAAGACAATCATACTCAAAGACAAATCCTCGACCCTAGTCCCGCGACGGGTCATCGGTCAAATCGAGGCTGACCGGTTTAAACCTAGCTTGACCAAACTCATTTGGTCAAATTGGCCCAGCTCAAAGTCTTGGCCCATTTTGGCCCACATCACGAAATTTACCACAATGTCATACTCTTGCCATTTTTAATTTCTATCATGTGAAAACTATTGACATAGAGAAAATATGCCAACTTATAAAATAATCAATTCAACGGAAATATTAGCTTAAACAATTTCCTACATGCCAAAATACCAACATACTTCAAAACATGAACCATAGGCCCAAAACATCAAACAATAGACCCAAGACCCGACCCAAAGTGATGGGTCAAAATCCGGGCCGGGCCCACCGGGCCTGCCGGGTCTGCCGCGCCCCTTTACGGGCTGTTTTGGGCGGTTTTTCCGCCCCTTTTCCCTTTTTCCTACCAAAATCCGTTTCAAGCTCAATTTAATACCGTTTCAAGCAACAATCAACAATGCCCATTTCGTTTCAATACTCAAGTATATGAAATAACCACAAATTAGTAAACTTTTACAACACAAGTCATATGAAAAACGAAACTAACACATTATCAATCACCTACACACTTAACAAACAACAAACACAACATCTATGTGACATTAAATCGTCGAGTAACTCGGAATAGTTACCTTAAGCTAGCAAAGAGACAAGTAATAACTTGAGAAAGCTTCTAAAACCCAAAATTACCCTTCATCTTCAACCACATATGAGTCACCTAACTCATCTTCAAATTCTTCACCTATAAGAACAACAAAAACACATAAATTAGTCCTAAATTCGAAACCCTAAAAAGATAAGACCCGAAACGAAATTGGGGGAAAAGAAAATAAAGCTTACTAGTAGATGAAGATTGAAGAGAGGATTCCAAATATATAAGTTTTATGCAAATTGGTGGAGAAATGAAGGATTTATGGTGGTTTTAGGGATTGTAAGGAGGATTTTTGTTAGGTTTTTGGTGTTTGAGAGAAAGAGGAGATAGATTGAGAAAGGAGGAAATGAAAATTGAAAGAGGAGACAAATGGAGGGAGGGGGGCCGGTCCAAATGGCATGGGGAGGTTGGTCAATTGTTTACGTTTTGGGTTTGCTTCGACGGTAATTAGAAATATTCGTCGAACGCGATTTCCGAGAATATTAAAGTTCTTAAACACGATTTTACTAAAAGATTAAGTACTCATATGCCCAATATCCAAACTCGTTTACCCAACGACCGTAAGAAATGGGAAAATCCCAATATTACGACTTTTATCAGAAATCTATTTTATCAAAGTAAAAGGTTTAAATATAGTTTAAATTACTTTTAAACATTTCTAAACTATCAAAAGTGATTACATTACTTCAAACTAAAATAAAATTATATTTTATCAAATTATTATTATTTCAAATAAATTAATATTAAATTAAAATGGATTAAAATATTACTTTTAAAATATAATAAAGGTCTTCAAATTTACGGGGTGTTACAATCATCCCTCCTTTTAAGAAGTTTCGTCCCCGAAACGTAGAAGAAGGAACATTGTATATATGTAGGTCTTTCTCTTTAAATCAATTAATCAACATCTTCAAAACATGAACTTATGAAAATATACGTGTCCTTTCAATGGAACGGAAATATCCTCGTCGGTCGCCCGAGAACACCAACATTCCAAATCGGGACAAAAATACATTTTTACGCCAACAACTGAGAAAACTAATTATCGGACGTCTCCAATAACGAGCCTTAACACTCATTGACGTTAAAACCAGTGGGAAAACATTAAAACATTTTAAAAAACCTTTAGTTCGAAACTCTTCAATAAGGATAATGACTCCACTAATCATGACTAAACTCTAACTACGGCTCTTATACAACTAAGCAATGACTACTAACGCGGAGAATATTCCAGGGAAGGAGAGGAACACTCGAAAGGATAGCTAAAACTCACAAGGATTAGATAAAGGAACGTAAAGTACCTCACGAGAAGAGTTCGGGATATTTAGCTAACATAGAAGATTCAGGCTCCCAAGTCTCTTCTTCGACATTTCCACAACGCCAAAGGATACGAACTAGGGGCACCACTTTGTTTCTAAGTTGCTTGTTTGCCCTTTTGAGGATTCGGATCGGCCTTTCTTCCAAAGCCAAGTTAGGTTCCAAATCTGGGATTTCTTCTTGAATAACATGGCTCGGATCACGAATGTACCTCCTCAACTGAGATACATGGAAGACATTATGAACCTTGCTCAAATTCGGGGGCAACTCTAAACGGTAAGCAACGGGACCAATCTTCTCAAGCACACGGAAAGGTCCAATGTATTTGGGACTCAGCTTTCCTTTCACACCAAAACGTTTCACCCCTTTCATAGGTGACACCTTAAGGAATACTCGATCATCAACCTCAAAGGCAAGTGGTCGACGACGGGCATCAAAGATACGATTTACTTCGGTCTTGAGCGGCTTTCATACGCTCTCGAATGATCTCGCACCGATTGATGGTCTCGATCCCAAATCGGGTCCCAACACATGAGCATCTTGGACTTGATCCCAACAGACCAGACTACGGCACTTCCTACCATACAAAGCTTCATAAGGTGACATCTTGATAGAAGTATGATAGCTATTGTTGTAGGAGAACTCAACAAGAGGTAAGCACTTCTCCCAAGAAGTGTGGAAGTCTAAAGCACAAGCACGGAGGAGGTCCTCTAAAGTCCGGATAGTCCTCTCGATCCGTCCATCTCGTAGCGGCATGAAAAGCGGTACTCATCGCAGCTTATTACCCATGGCTTCTTGCAAAGCGTCCCGAAAACGGGAACAGAATCTCGGGTCACGATCTGAAACTATATCCTTAGGCACTCCATGGTAGCGTACTATCTCCTTCACGTAGGCACCAGCTAGGACATCTAATCTCCATGTCTCCTTGATAGGTATAAACCTAGCACATTTGGTCAATCGATCTACAACCACCCAAACCGCATCTTTTCCGCTAGCAGTCTTAGGTAAAGCCATCACAAAGTCCATGGAGATGGACTCCCATTTCCAAAGGGGAACGTCCAAAGGTTGTAGCAAACCCCTGTTTCGATGCTCAATCTTCACTTTCCGACAGGTAAGACACTTGCTAACATACTCTAGGACATCAATCTTCATCCTAGGCCACCAAAACTGTAATCTCAAGTCTTTATACATCTTGTCACCACCAGGATGAATAGAGTAAGGAGAAAGGTGAGCTTCATCAAGGATCTTCTTCCTCAACTCGGCTACTTTTAGAACATACATCCTACCTTGGTAACGAAGGTATCCATCACTATCCACCACACAATCCTTAGCTTGCCCAAGTTGGATTTTTGCTTGAATGGACTTGAAAGTAGCATCCTCGGTAGGCACGGATCTCATCTCACGGTAAAAGTCGGGTTCTTCACTCAAGGCACTAAGATAGTCAAAGCCCTTCCCAACAAGGCTTATCCCTAACTTTTGAAATTCCGTGGTAAGTTCATCAGGTAACACACGGATAGTGCTCAAAGAGTGACTAGTCTTCCTACTCAAAGCATCGGCCACCACATTTGCTTTCCCTTCATGATAAATCTACTCGGCATCATAATCATTCACCAACTCTAGCCATCTTCTTTGCCTCATATTCAATTCTTTCTGGGTAAAGATACACCTCAAACTCTTATGATCGGTATAAATGCGGCAATGAACTCCAATAAGGTAATGCCTCCATGTCTTCAAGGCATGTACCACGGCGGCTAATTCAAGATCATGAGTCGGATAGTTCACCTCGTGAACCCTCAGTTGTCGAGAAGCATAAGCAATAACCCTTCGGTTTTGCATCAAGACACAACCTAGGCCATGCTTTGAAGCATCATAATAAACATTGTAGTCCACACCATCCTCAGGTAAGGTCAACACCGGAGCGGTAGTCAACCTAGTCTTCAACTCTAAGAAGGCATTCTCACACTCATCGGTCCACACATACTTAGACTCCTTCTTCAACAATTGAGTCATCGGTCTAGCTAACTTAGATAAATCTTTCACGAATCGACGGTAATAACCCGCCAAACCGAGAAAGCTTCGAATCTCAGTCACATTTTTCGGACTCTTCCAATCAACAACGGCCTCAATCTTAGAAGGATCTACCATAACACCATCTTTGGATATGACATGTCCAAGAAAAGTGACTTGATGCAACCAAAATTCACATTTCGAGAACTTAGCATATCACTTTTGACGATGTAGAATGTCTAAGATGATACGGAGGTGTAGGGCATGTTCTTCATCATTCTTTGAGAAAATCAAGATATCATCAATGAACACCACCACACACTTATCAAGGTACAAACTAAAGGTACGATTCATTTGATCCATGAAGATAGCCGGAGCATTAGTCAATCCGAAAGGCATCACTTTAAATTCGAAATGACCATATCTCGTGCTGAAAGCAGTCTTAGGAATATCGGACTCACGCACCGGAATTTGATGATAACCCGATCGGAGGTCAATCTTGGAAAAAGTAGAAGCACCACGTAATTGGTCAAAGAGATCATCAATTCGTGGAAGAGGATACTTATTCTTGATTGTCACACGATTGAGTCAACGATAATCAATGCAAAGTCGCATAGATCCATCCTTTTTCTTCACAAAGAGGACGGGGGAACCCCAAGGAGAAGCACTAGGCCTAATAAAGCCTTTCTCAATCAAGTCATCAAGTTGAACTCTCAACTCCTTCAATTCGGAAGGTGCCATACGATAAGGAGCTTTAGCAATAGGACCGGTTCCGGGAACTAGGTCAATAGAAAATTCAACATCCCTTTCAGGAGGAATCCCAGGTAATTCTTCGGGAAATACATCCGGAAATTCACAAACAATGGGAACATCCTTCAAGGGAGGAAAAGAAGGAGAATTAGAAGTAGTCACTACACATAGGACTGCTTGATGACCCTTCTTCAAAGCATTCACCATCTTCATAGCTGAGATCAACTTCACACCTGTTTGCTTTCTAACCCCTTGATAAGATACGCGAGTACCCAAAGGGCTTTTAAGAACAATCTTTTGATCTCGACATTCAAATCGAGCATGGTAAATAGATAACCAATCCATGCACAAAATAACATCAAACTCCTCAAGTGGAAATCGGAGGAGGTTAGCCGGGAAAATAGATTCCGCTATCGATATAGGGACATCCGAATAAAAATAAGAACAAGAGAAGATGTCGCCGGAGGGTAAAGATATGGATGTACTATCTCCAAGTGAAGGTTCAAGAGGTAAATTGTCGGAGAATTTCATCGATATAAATGACAAAGAAGAACCGGTATCAAATAAAACCAAACAAGGGACATCAAATATTAAGAACGTACCAGTGACTATGTCTGGGTGTGCCTCAGCCTTAGCACGGCTCATCACAAAGATGCGACCTCTCGGCCTCTCAGGAACAGCACGAGTAGTAGTAGTCTTCCTCTCAGGACACTCATTAGCCTTGTGTCCAGGCTTGTTGCAGGAGAAACACACAAATTGCTTATCAAAGCAACCAATTCCGGGATGCAAAGGCTTCTTACAATGATAGCACATACGACCCTTAGGATTTTTGTCGTTGCTAGGAGATAGAACACGAGCACCTTGATTTGCTTGTCCACTCGGAACAAACCTCTTCTTGTTAGTATAAGAGGGGGAAGAAGTAGGCACAAAGGGTCTAGAAGGAGCAACATAAGGCCTAGAAGTGGAGTAGAGTGGCCTCTTGCCAAGGGAAGTACGAGAAGCACGAGCCTCTTCATCAATAGCCCGAATAGAGCTCTCGGCCCATAATGCATCATCATAGATTGAGACAAAGGAAGTAGAATCCCTACGAATCAAGCTCTTAAGTTTTGGAGTAAGCTTGTCAAGGTAAAAGAAAGCCTTTTCTTCTTCATTTTTGAAAAGTCTAGAAGCATAGTGAGCATGTTCATTGAACTTGTCGGTAAAGGCTTGGACAGAAAGACTTCCTTGCTTCAAATTCATAAACTCTTTAAGCCTTTGTTGTTTCAGCTCTTTTGGATAGAACCTAGTCTCAACTAGATCCTTAAAGCGATCCCAACCAAAACCAGGCTCAAGAGTGGAAGTAGGACTAGTCATGGTCCACCATCTATCAGCTTCTTTCACAAGGAAGTGAGAAGCCAGTTTCACCTTGTCCTCTTCACGAACATCATACAAGACAAAGCTCTTCTCCAATTCCCGAAACCATTCGGTGAGTGCCACCGGGTCTAGTTCACCACCATAAGTTTGAGTCTTGTTTCGAGTCAATTGACTTGCCACCCAAGTGTAAGAACCGGGTCTATCACCTTCTGGAAACTGAGGAGGGGGACGAGGAGCTGGTTGGTTTTGCTGATTCTGAAGAATCTGAGTAAGAGCTTGCAAGATTGCATTATCTACGGATCTTGGAGGAGCCATCTTGCAAAAGAGAACATTGGTTAGCACCTAACAAATAGCAATCACAAAGAGACTACAACATAAGGTCCTAAGTCTACCCATCCTACCCATCTCTCAAGTTTATTATTTTAAGGTCAAGTTATTTATATCGGGGGTGCACAAACGTGCGTCGGGAGCAAATATGCTCTGATACCAACTGTGACACCCTCATTCATTGCGGAAAAGTAAACACCTAATTCTAGAATAAAACTGCATGGATATGTTTGTAATAGGTTCATTTGGGTAAAAACCTGTAATTTTTAAAACCTGAACCTGTTATAAAGATATCCAAATTGAAAGGTGTCAAAACATACAAGGTCTAAATAGAAGTTTCATAACATAACCATCGCTAAAGTCGCGAATAGCAAAGTTATACAACCAAATGTAAAGAGGGAGACATATGTCCCTAAAATGTATGTGACATAAAAACTCGTATAAGAGTCTCTACAAATAAAACCAAATCTAAGTAAGTCCCAAGGTTACTTTGCTCGCTAGTTCGTCCATGAACCCCATATAAGCATCACCACACCTGTCGATCGCATTTTATACAAATACGAAAGCCCCAGTCAGTGGGGAGTAACTCCGAGTTCTCCCAGCCACGAAATGTCATAATTAATATAACATGTAAATATAAGAATATGAATATGAATAACACATAGCCTTAGCATATAGATGCTAGACAATCGTGCTTATCATGTGAACAACAATATAACAACACATAGTCCTAGCATGTGAATACTAGACCGACTCATACTACACTATCATGTGAATCACATAACATCCAGGAAACCAAACTCTATCAACCATAGCCGGCTTGCATCTCACCTTCTATGATTCATAGAATCATCAGACAAGAAAGGACAATATATCTAGAGACAGGCATAAGTTCCTAGTACAGTCAATAGTCACTCTGTAACTCGAGTCTATACCACGAGGTAAGGTAAACACCCTAGTCCTAAACCTGCGCAGACCTAGCGACATGCGAAAAACTACCGCATCCAAGACCCATGATAACAACACATGAGTACCCCTAAGGAGTCCACCAAAGGGTTGGCTAGTACTTAAGCTGACTACATACTTCTAAGAGTACGTCAGGAAGTCATACCCTAACTTGGATATAAACCCACCAAGCTAAGACACAAAGGCTATTAAGCGGTGAACATACACTCGTCAAAGACTATAAGGGCCTATCTATGACGATGGTCTAAAATACCAACACCACACAAGACAAGTAGGACACCCACTTAACCATAAGAGGGGCAAAGAGTCCAAACTGGCAACATAAATACTTATACTCAAATCAAGGACTCTAGGATAACATCCTTCCTTGTGAAAGACTACAAAAATGTAAATTCAGCTGACAATCCAACAATATCCACAATCTCATTAGTAATCCAAAACTCAGCGAACCGTTAATCTCATAATTCATGAGAACAAGCTAAAATGGCAACAAGGCAAGAAGAATCAAGTATAAGGCAACCAATTCATCCAACAACCAACATATGAAAAGACAATCATACTCAAAGACAAATCCTCGGCCCTAGTCCCGCGACGGGTCATCGGTCAAATCGAGGCTGACCGGTTTAAACCTAGCATGACCAAACTCATTTGGTCAAATTGGCCCAGCTCAGAGTCTTGGCCCATTTTGGCCCACATCACGGAATTTACCACAATGTCATACTCTTGCCATTTTTAATTTCTATCATGTGAAAACTATTGACATAGAGAAAATATGCCAACTTATAAAATAATCAATTCAACGGAAATATTAGCTTAAACAATTTCCTACATGCCAAAATACCAACATACTTCAAAACATGAACCATAGGCCCAAAACATCAATCAATAGACCCAAGACCCGACCCAAAGTGACGGGTCAAAATCCGGGCCGGACCCACCGGGCCTGCCGGGTCTGCCGCGCCCCGTTACGGGCTGTTTTGGGCGGTTTTTCCGCCCCTTTTCCCTTTTTCCTACCAAAATCCGTTTCAAGCTCAATTTAATATCGTTTCAAGCAACAATCAACAATGCCCATTTCGTTTCAATACTCAAGTATATGAAATAACCACAAATTAGTAAACATTAACAACACAAGTCATATGAAAAACGAAACTAACACATTATCAATCACCTACACACTTAACAAACAACAAACACAACATCTATGTGACAAATCGTCGAGTAACTCGGAATAGTTACCTTAAGCTAGCAAAGAGACAAGTAATAACTTGAGAAAGCTTCTAAAACCCAAAATTACCCTTCATCTTCAACCACATATGAGTCACCTAACTCATCTTCAAATTCTTCACCTATAAGAACAACAAAAACACATAAATTAGTCCTAAATTCGAAACCCTAAAAAGATAAGACCCGAAACGAAATTGGGGGAAAAGAAAATAAAGCTTACTAGTAGATGAAGATTGAAGAGAGGATTCCAAATATATAAGTTTTATGCAAATTGGTGGAGAAATGAAGGATTTATGGTGGTTTTAGGGATTGTAAGGAGGATTTTTGTTAGGTTTTTGGTGTTTGAGAGAAGGAGGAGATAGATTGAGAATGGAGGAAATGAAAATTGAAAGAGGAGACAAATGGAGGGAGGGGGCCGGTCCAAATGGCATGGGGAGGTTGGTCAATTGTTTACGTTTTGGGTTTGCTTCGACGGTAATTAGAAATATTCGTCGAACGCGATTTCCGAGAATATTAAAGTTCTTAAACACGATTTTACTAAAAGATTAAGTACTCATATGCCCAATATCCAAACTCGTTTACCCAACGACCGTAAGAAATGGGAAAATCCCAATATTACGACTTTTATCAGAAATCTATTTTATCAAAGTAAAAGGTTTAAATATAGTTTAAATTACTTTTAAACATTTCTAAACTATCAAAAGTGATTACATTACTTCAAACTAAAATAAAATTATATTTTATCAAATTATTATTATTTCAAATAAATTAATATTAAATTAAAATGGATTAAAATATTACTTTTAAAATATAATAAAGGTCTTCAAATTTACGGGGTGTTACAGCTGGAATAGGAACAGATCCTGCATCAGGCAGCCATAAGAGGCGCGAGCCTGTTGGCGATGCAAATGGGTCTGCCGTGGTTTGAAAATGGAAAAATAAGTGGCCTATTTAGGCGCGGGTCAACAGACGATGGAAAACGTCTTCTGACCATTGAAAAAGTTTGTAAAATGTATTGAAAAATGGGTGTTTAAACCCGTCTTGGTTTGAAAAGACCGTTTAGGCCGCTTTTGTGTTGATTTGAAGAACGAGACTTGAATAATCGTCATTGTTTTGACAATATTCGATGTCGGGTTCGATTTTGCAAGCTTGACATGAATAGTTTTGAAAATGATTATGAACTAATTGTTTTAAGTTCATTTGTTTATAATTAGTCAACATTCATCATCGTACTCGGGTTAAAATCCGACATGGTATGTAGAACCAAGGATGACTTTGTGTTGGTGACTAATACATTTGTTTTTAAAATGTAAAGAAATGAGAAAGGCTTTAAAATACCTTTCAAAATGTAAAGAAATGAAATAAAAGATTTTAAATACCTTTTATAATGTAATTAACCAAATATTATCACCGAAACACGGATTAAACCGTCATGGTATTAGGAACCAAGGGTGAAAAATGTTTCATGGTTAAAAACTTGTCATAAAAAAAGGGTTTGAAAATATTTGAAATGGTAAAAACCGATTACAAATACGAAATAAAAATGAAGGAGATGAAGAGACCAAACACGGTTTGGATTTAAGGTGAGGGGTGTAGATACCTCGTTTCTGCACCCCCCGCCAAACACCCAGTGATGATTGGGCCGCATGTTTAGCATATGTCGCGATTTTATGACGTTTCGTAAATCGGTTAATAAAAGGTAACTCATACACTTGTGTCTACCCCTTGGTTGTCGTCTAGTTGTCATTACGGTCGTTTTGGCAGTAATTATAGTACATTTGGAGTCCGGGTCAAAAACCGTATTCATTTCTTAAAACCGTCAAATCCCGAGTCAAAGCAATGTGCTTGTCTACCTAAGGTTAGGATGTCATAAAATGTTATGGGTATTTCTCATTTTGAGTCTCATATCACTTCTTTGGGCTAAACTTTTAGTTTACATTACAAAATGTGCATTTCATTTATCTAAAATGACAACCCGACCTTTAGGCCCATTTTACGAGGTGATAACGACTTTTTTGGGTCAGGCCTATTTCACATAAAGTTCTATATCTTTCTCTTAGCTTTCCAACGCCATAGAAATCAACTTATTCCGAGTCTTGTAGAAAAAGTTATGCCTAAAATACGACAGGCTGTCAAACGCGTTTTCTCGCGCAGAAGGATCCTAGCCGAGAAAGGACGCAGTAAGTACTGCGCCTCTTCTAAGGGACGCAGCACCCGCTGCGCCTTTTCTCCAGGCTTTCTTTTTGTCCAAGTTTCCGTGTTTCAACTAAGTCGGTTGTTTCCGGATCTTTCCTTCCGTATCCTATTCTTACCATAATTCCTCCGTGTGATTAGTATAAATAGGGAGCTTCGTTCCTCATATTTTTCACGCGAGTGTCCGCCCTTCTCTTCTCCCTTTGCATTCTAAGACCGCGCTCTAAGCTTTTGACGTCTACGTGCTTGATCAATCGACCACGTAAGCTCAGATCATTCTGAGTACCAGTCACGTTGCATGACCGACCAATTTGACCACTACACCATAATCAATAATTCAATTTATTTTAAATCCTTTTTTAAGAGCACTTTCATATTTGCATTAAAGTTCGAGTCGAGTTACCACTAAAAAACCGATTTAGTTAAATCTCACGACGCTAACATGTAAGTCTGAGGGTGTAAAATCCCATCTTAATTCTGTTTTTATTTTCTGTATTATAATTAATATAAGAATTTATATCATAAGCATGCTCAAAACCGCCTTTTAAAATCACCTTTTAAAACTTTTTAACGGAAATAACACAGATCTGACGTGCAGAAGAATCGCATCAACTGATGCGCCTTCTGGAAAGGGCGCAGCATCTGCCGCGCCTCTTCCAGGGGCTGCTCTCAGTTGCTGCACTTCTTCTTCTTCCTCGGGTTTTTGTTCCTTTCGTCTTTTATTTTTCTTTCTTCGTTCTTTCCCTTATTTCACCTAATAATTTTCAAATTAGTTTTTTATGAATTCTTTTCAATAATTTTTGACTTAAATACCTTATAATTAATATTTGCGGGTTTTCGTCACAAATTCAAACCCGGATTTTAGAGACTCGATTTATCCGTATCAAGTCCCTTGAATTCGTCTTTGTACATATTTCTCTTTATTTTTCATATTTTCTTTTCTTTTATTTTCAACCGTCTTTAATTCAAGTTTTGTATATAAATCAATTCCGGCATCGTATCAATACTAACCATATTAAACCATTGTATTCTCACTTTTAATTCGATTTATAACAATATTAGCATGTATGTAATCTGTTAATCACTTCAACTCGAGTTCCAATATTAATAATCGGCCTTAAATTACTAACGAACATTAACAACCCACGAGTATGACTTTCACAGTCAGAATCCAACTGGAGAACAGACGCAGGAAGTGCTGCGCCTCTTCCAGAGGACGCAGCAGATGTTGCGCCTGTTCGGAGTTGGCTTCTGCCTCTGAACTCTTCTCGTTTTGATGTAGGGTTTCTAATTAGGATTTTAATTAACTATTATTCTTATTATCATCATAATTCGACATATTTTCCATATAATTCATATAATTCATATTTTCCATATTTTTTATTTTTTATTTTATTTCTTTATTTTAATTTTCCAATTTTCCTTGTTTTCCAAATTTCCTTGTTTTCCAAATTTCCTTATTTTCCAAATTTCCTTATTTCCTTATTTTCTAATTTTCCTTATTTTCTAATTTCCTTATTTTTCCAATTTTCTAATTTTCTTTATTTCATTTATTCTTTTCTTTTATTTCTAAAACTCTTTTGAGCATGTTTATGACGTAAATCAGTTAAATCATCGTAATTTATTTATTTATTGTATTTTATCATGGATGATTTATTTACTTGCTCTTCACATGTAATTAATTCTAAACTCTAATTTGACATTAATAAATACTAATTATTTGTTCACCGACATAGTATAATCTCACATGCTAGGATTAATCTGTGGATGTTGCATTGCATGCATATAATCGACGACATATCAACTATAAATAATTTCCCTAATCATTAGTAGAGTCCGCTATCGAGGCGGGCGGGATTAGGTGTTCAATAAAAGGACTTCCTAATACGTACCCTCACCCCATACCCCAGATCTCTGTGAACATCCGTGTTCATTGGCATCCACGAGAGTCATTCTAGACATAGAATGCTAAGGGTAACGAGTTCTTAGTGTTCATGTCTTTACTTTGTGTCTTGACATGACACGAGGTATTCAAACGGTTCCAATTTCCCATAAAAATTGGTGGCGACTCCACAAATGCAAACGCTTGTTTCCCAAGCGCCCCCGTGGGCCCCCCCGTGTCCACAGTTTGGCGACTCCCTGGGGATGATACACTTACGTGTTACCCAGGGTGAAACTTGAACAAGGTTAGGGAATAGTTTATATGAGACAGTTGTCGGTTTTCATTACTCGATCTTCTTAGACCGTTTTATTCGGCCTTCCTAGGCCTAACCCAACCCATTCGACCAATCGTCCCGTCTGGACGGTCCAAATTCTTATCTGGGCCTAAAGATAGATAGCGATTGACGTCAACCATACCGTGGTACATATTCCTGTTTGTACCAAGGGCTTTCACTACTCAAGGAAATGGACTAGGAACCGACCTTACTCTTGTTTGGCACAGACCTCTCCACAGACCAGGGTTTGATTGCTTGGTATGGCAACCCACCTTTTAAGCCAAAACCCTTTAAATGCACTCAGCATACCGTTATAATGCCCATATGTATGTTTGTATCGTATGCGTGATCACCGTTTTGTAAACAAAACCATGGCGAAATTTTGTAAAATAAAATCCTTTCCAAAATGTAAACATTTTCAAAATAGCGCAAAATAAGCCGAAACTATGTCCAAATGTCGAGTCAAACTTCGGGCCTAATACCCATTTCAAAACCAGTACAAAAAATAACAAAAACAAAAGCCAAAATAAAAAAAACGTAAAAAAAAAGAAAAAAAAAGTTTTAATCAAAATATTTTCAAACCATGTAAATGTAAATATGTAAATTCAATTGGGTTAAGTTAGAGTCAAAATTCAAACCGACTATGTCCTAGTCGGAACTTTATCGAGTCATAAACCCGTCTTCCTTTACACTTTGGGTCTTTTCAAATTCAAAGTCAAATCCTAAGGCGTCACGCCGTCATTTTGGACCCCCCTACCCCAATTCAGTTAGGATCTAAACATTTTTGACACCTCGAGTCACACGTTCCGAGGCTCAACATACGAGTCTCAATGGGCCTCATATTTGAGTCTAAACTACAACAGGTTTCTTAACACCTATAAGCAAACCTCGAGTCTAGAATCAACATGTGTCATCAATCCCGTCAATAAGGTCAATCATATGAGGGTCACTCCGTCAAAGTTAACACTCGAGTCTAAAATTACAGTCAAGCACCGTGAATTCAAACACGAGAAGTCGCTCACGACATTTCACGAATTCATAAGTCAAGTCTAGATTTGTCATCTTGTCCCTTCCTTTGTTTGTTGCCTTAGTATGCGTGATCCCATGTCGAATCGAGTTGTAATGCGCGTCATTTCTGTCGAGTAGGAATCCAGCAAGTTCTGTCAGTCAGCAAAGTCACGAAGCAGTTCAAGCCACAATCACCGTGTCTCTCCAAGACGTTTATGCCATGGTCCTATGATTTCAAGCTACAGTGGAAAATTTGAGCATTCGCGTCCTCACCCTCGAGAATGGAATGGTGGAAAAGAACACGCCACCTAGAGAAACCTCTAGTCTAGGTTGTCCAAAGCTTACCTCTTACAATAACCATCGTCCTAGAAAGTCGAAAACAGCTGAAAGGAAACCTGGGAGGCATCAAAGGGTGTTTACCGATTTAGGCATGTCTTATGCCGATGCTTTGAAGAGACTCTCTGCCCAAGGCAAGCTACATCCAATAGGTCCGACTCCGGATCCACCTTTAGAGAAACAGGTGAACCTCTGGAAGGGCAACAAATACTGCTTATATCACCAAGGTAGAGGCCATGATATTGAAGAGTGTTTTCTCTTGAAACACACCATCGAAGATATGATTGAAGAGGGCAAGCTTCCTAAGCCACCTTCTGTCGCGCAATCCAAGAAAATCGACCCTCTTGGGTCTAATATCATTGAACATGACGAAGAATCATCTCTAGACTGTTCTCATCTCCTCGATCCTTATAACGGCGGAGATATCAATGTCTTCGAAGACGACGATATCCAAAGTGGAATGCTCATGCTTTCCATTGCCTTCAATAATAAATTTTCCAAAATAGAGGGAGCTATTGATAGCCTAAACTCTCGACTTTCCAACATGGAGAACCAGTTTGCTGAAATGGGTAAGAAGCTTGATGCCCAACCTCTCAAGATGAAAAGTTTCCAGATGAAACCTCAACCTGACAGTCCTAAAACAACAAATGAGCAACGTATCTCTAGTTCTTCTCATCCAAGAATCAAAATCAACAAAGGCAACCTCATGAAGCCTTCGTCAAGGAAACCTAACAACCCTCGCAGGTCATTCACAAATCAAGGCATACCTTATGCCTTAGCCTTGAACAAATTATCCTCTTTAGGTCTTCTTCAACCTATAGGACCTACACCAGATCCAGAAAAGAAGTCTAGGTTCTGGGATGAGAATGCCTATTGCCAATATAACAGGGGCAGGGGACATGATACTGAGGTGTGCCATAAGTTCAAGCACGTGATCCAAGATATGATCGAAAGCGGGAAATTGTCCCTCTCAACCTTTAACTCACACGGCAAGTTAGGCAATCCTCATGGATATGCCACTTATCAGGAAACTTTTCTTGACTATTATCCTTCCAGTGTTCCCAATGATGAGGACGAGGTGCTCAAATGGGTGAATGCTCAAAGCCAGATGCCGAAGCCAGTTGCTGGAAAAGTAGATGTTCAAGCGTGGACCGATGATTACGAGTCTAGATCTAAGATCGAGTCAAAGTCCGGGTCCGAGTCTGAGTCTTTGGCTTTCTTTCCCCAATTGTTCTAGTATCTTTCTTCGTGTCCATTTCTAGTGACAATCTGGGGGCTGTCCCACGAGTCACGTATCTTCTCGAGTCTATGTTAAATACATTCATTATTCATTTCAATAAAATTACAATTTTCAATCCACATATTCTATCATATCTCTTCCTTTACCCTTTTCTTGTGACAACAAGAATTGATTTGAGACATTTTAAAACGAATAACGAGCAATGCATGACAGTCGATGTGAGTGCACTTAAATGATGTTCCATTCCAAGTTGTAGAGGATCCGAAACTCCGTGTTCTTTTCTTACCTATTCCATGTCTGGCAATAGAAACCTCACTATACCCCAGTTTAAGACGAGTATATCTCAAGAGATTCTACGACGAATCCAGACCATCTCCCTTGTTAACGATCCATGACGGAAAGCAAGCCCATTCCCCACAATAAACAACCCGTGTTACTAAAGAACAACCCGTTTCCCACCAAAGGTGCTAGTATGACCCAAATCCATGGTAGCAAGCAAATCCAAGACGATACGAGTCATGATCAAAGACAAAAGGCTCAATAAAGAGAAACTGAGGTCAATATCCGAGGCCGTAGTTATGCCCGTAATCCAAGACAAAGAAGAAGGCTCAATCAATCAAGTCAATGTCAATATCCAAAGTCAAAGCTATCTTCAAAACCCGAATCAAGAATCTGAGCAAAAAAGCCGAGATATATTTGTAGATACCCAGTATCTGCTGAGACTCCAGCAAACACCCGATGATTATCGGACTATAACATGTTTTGGAATCGCGGCGTTTGATCGACAGTTTGTGTACAACTTTACGTCGGGAAACTTAAAACGATTTCGAAAATAAAATATTTCAAAACATTTCAAAAATACCTGGAGTGTTTAATGCACGACGACGGGGTCGCAACGACACTAACTAGAGTCAAAACCGACACCGGACCAAAAACCGACTCAAAATTCAAATCCCGACTCCAACAACGAGTCAAACCGAGTCAACCACCAAAAACAAAACATTTCAAACCTTCAACGTTAATTTTTCCCGGATTTATGTTTGGTCAAGTACCAAACATATGACTACAAAACCTAGGATAGAACAAATCATGACTGTTTTTGTGTGAAAGCGACAACACACCTCGAAGACCCGCGACTTGGCTCGCGCCTCTTTGAGCAGCCCAAGTGGCCACGTCGCTCAAAACTCACACAACCACTCATTTCCCTATAAATACCCCTCAAATGCCCCCATTTGAGAGTTACGCGAGTGTCCGCTCCCTCTTTCTCCCTTAAAATTCTCGACTCGACTTCTTAAGTCACAATCCGACGCGTATTTACGACCTACCGATCGTAAATACAAGCCTTACACATTGTTTGGTACCGTCACCGTGCATTAAATCACTTGACCGACCACTTCGACCACTACACCGCCACTAATCTTAAAACACTCTTTTTACTTACCAAAACGATTTTAAACCGAGTTTTTTCCGACCAAACGAGTTGTTACACTTACGTCGGTCACTCGCCATAACCAAACATGTAAGTATGAGGGTGTAAAAATCCTCTTTTTATCATGTTTTCATTTGTTTCATGACTATAACATGCTAAAACGAGCATAACTTGAACCAAAACATGGGATAAACGAGCCAAAACTGATTTTTGACTTGAGACAGAAGCCCCTTGGTTCGCCGGCGTGCCCGCGCCTAAATGGGGGTCCAGGTCAGAGATCAACCGTGTTTGTTCTCGTCTTTTCCCTTTAATTCATTTCCATATTTGCAACCGGTTTTTACCATTTCAAATATTTTCAAACCCTTTTTATTTTACTTCATTTGTTTTAACCATAAAACATTTTTCACCCTTGGTTCCTCATACCATGGCGGTTAAATCCGTGTTTCGGTGATAATATTTGGTTAATAACATTTAAAAGGTATGTTAAAGCCTTTTAGTTTATTTTTGAGGGGTATTTTAAAGCCTTTCATCATTTTCTTTACATTTTCGAAACAAGCATATTAGTCACCAACACAAAGTCATCCTTGGTTCTACATACCATGCCGGATTTTAACCCGGGTACGATGACGAGTATCGATTAATTACATTCAAATGAACTTAAAACAATTAGTTCATATTTAATTTCAAAACTATTCATGTCAAGCTTGTAAAGTCGAACCCGACACCGAATATTATCAAATAATGATGATTATTCGAGTGTAGTTCTTCAAATCAACAAATGCGGTCTAAACGACCCCTTCAAACCAAGTCGGGTTCAAATACCCATTTCTCAACACGTTTTATAACGTTTTCTAAATGGTAAAAATACCACATATAACCGTAGGCTTACCCGCGCCTCAAGTAGGCCTTTTCTTTCTCATTTTCAAAACCAGGGGAGGCCCCTTGTATCGCCTGCTGGCTCACGCCTCATGTAGCCGCCTGGTACAGGACCTGTTCCCTTTCCAGCATTAGTCTAAGACGATCCCGACTCCGGTTAGCCCGGATATGAGACGGATCAGACGACTATTTGTTTATTTCAAAATCACATTTGCAAAATGCCTTACTAAGACAAATGGATCATGTTATGCACCCTAAACCTAATACGGTAAATGGATGTTTAATTTTCGTCTTGCATGCAAATCAATCATTAATCCAACTCGACATCTTATACTTGATACTTGGATTAAATAAACCGACTTAGAAAGCTCTCACATGTTAGGTTTAAATTATTGGATGCGCATTCATGCATTTAAACCGTTTTATCAACTTTTGCATTCAACCAACCAAGATCGATCAGTAGAGGCCGCTACCGCGGGCGGGATTGGGTGTCGGATTAATGGGCTTCCCAATACGTACCTTCACCTCTTACTCAGAAACTTTGGATAGTGGACGACCTTATCCAGGGCGTACGAGAGTCATTCTAGAGATAGGATGCTAAAGAGGGATGATTTTCTTATCTTTAGTACCTATGTCAAACGCTGCTTTGTGCTTCGATTTGACGGAGGTATAAAGTGGATTTCGAACGGGTTCCAAGCATCCCACAAATGCTTGGTGGCGACTCCGAACATCTCTAATCGTTTCGAGACCCTTACCGAGACGAAACCGACCGATCTAAAACGATCCGGTCGAAAGGATTTTTACGCCGCCGAGCGTGGCTTTCAACAGACCGCTGTATGTCCACAAATTGGCCTGGCGTGTAGGTGGCCCGTGACCGTGGACCGGTAGGTGGCCCAAATCCACAGACCGAGACGTGGCCCATGTCCACAGATTTGGCGACTCCACTGGGGATAGCTAGGACACTTACGTCTTTGTGATCCCTAGATGGTGAGACTCGAACGAGGTCTTGGTTGGAATGCATTAATTGATATTACGGTCACGGTCGGGTTCCTTGTCCGAGTCCACAACCTAACCCTTTTCGACCAATTGGCTCGTCTCGTCGGCGTGAGTTTTCTCATCCCCGCGTTTCGAATCCCGATTGAGTCAAGCATACCATTGACGTTACACATTTCTGTTTCGTCAAAGAGCTTTCATCACTTTCGAGCACGAGGCTAGGGCACCCTCCTTACACATTTTGTTTGGATTGGTATCCCTCTCGCAAATTGGGGTTTGATCGCTTGGTGTGTAACCCACCCTCTTAAGCCAAAACCCGTGTCAGCATAATGCATAATATAATGAATTGTGAGTGCTTATGTGCTACTTGATCATAAGTCCTTCCGTGTCATTTTCAAACTTTCAAAAACACCTTTTTGCGCCGTTATAATGGCCATTTCAAACCTCGGTCTTCCGCCGACCGTTGCACACCTTTCTAGGCCGTCGTAATGACGATTTTCAAACCCGGTTTTTTTAACCATTTTAACACGCCTTTCTAGGCTGTCGTAATGACGATTTTCAAACCCGGTTTTTATAACCATTTCAACACGCCTGTCTAGGCCGTCGTAATGACGATTTTCAAACCCGGTTTTTATAACCATTTCAACACGCCTTTTTAGGCCATCGTAATGACGATTTTCAAACTCGGTTTTTTACAACCATTTCAAATCACCTTTTTACGCCGTTATAATCGCCGCGTCTAGACACGGATTTTAACCCATTACGCGCCGACAATGGGTCTTTCAAAACCCGAGAAAAGCACACACCCTTTTCTTGAGACACTTTCGAGATCCCGAGGACCATGCACCGTCCCAGAGACCTCTTCAAACATTTCAAACTCGATTTTCAAAACATACAATTTTGAATTTCCAAAACCGTCTTGGGAAACAATACACTGTTTTCCGAGCCGATCCAAGCTCGAACTGTCTTTCGCAAATAAACTTAAGACAACCCTTTCAACTGATCAACTTGCGGAGATCTCTATCTTCGGAAGCCGTCCGCAAAGCGACAAATGAATCTTTTTTGAAAATTTCTATTTTTGAAAACTTCAGTCCACCATTCCAATTCCGCCTCGTGTCTATCGAGTCAAAGCAAACGTACTTATGGGTCTTTACTTATGAGTCGTCTCACCATGAGACCCGTCCAATGGCGTCACGCCGTTATATTGGACGCATGTCAAAAGTTCGGTCAACACCGTCACGTCATAAATCGAGTCAGCACCGAGGAACCACACACGGTCATCCTCGTCCTGTTGAGTCTGATCTTTGTCTCGTCCTTTGTGTTGTCTACGTTCAGTCTTCGAACCGTGTCGGATTGAGTTGTAATGTGAGCCGTTTTTCTGCCTCAGAACCATGGCCCCGTCTTCAACTTCGTCTGTCAACCACAACAACAATGATAACAACAGAGATGTCACGACTGATCAGCTAGCCAGCCTGCTCACCGCTCTTAAGGTCACCCTGGATCGCGTCGAGACCCGTATCGATGACTTGGAGAATAAGGAAACTGGAGAATATTATACTCCACCTCTGACTGAAACTGAGAAGAGGCTAAAGCTCTTGGAAGAACAACTCCTAGCCCGGGGTAACAATATCCATCTTGAGAACAACCGAAGGTTCGAACCTGTTGGGGATCAATTACCTGACAACTTTACCCTGACTGACGTACCTAAGTTCAAAGGAGTGGAGGACCCGCTCAATCATATCCGTGCCTTCAAAGACTACATGGCCATTAAAGGGGTCAAACATGAACTTTTCACCCGGATCTTTCCGTCCTCTTTGGAACCGATCCCTCGTCAATGGTACTACTCCCTTGATCCGAAAAACCTTACTACTTGGGATGAGGTCGCGGTTGAATTCGCCAAATAATACGCTGACAATGTTGAAATCCAAGCCAATACCCGTACTCTTGAGGTTCTAACCCAGAACGATAAGGAAGGGTTCACCGAGTTCTTAACCCGTGTGAGGAGGGTGAGTACTCAATTGGTCAGTAAACCGAGTGAATCAACTTTGGTGGAAAAGTTCGTCAACAATCTCCGCCCAGTGTATGCCAACTTACTGAGGTATCAAAATATTAAGACCTTCCAGGATCTGCAAATTCTGGGGACACGCATTGAAGATGACCTCCGGAAGGGTGTCTTGGCCAAGACTACTGGCAGAGGCTACCAAGGGTCCACCTCAACCGGATCCCGCCCTTACGGCCAAACGAACAAGATTGATGAGGTCAACCTCGTTGAACCATCTGCTAAGAGAGCTGAGCGCCCCCAGAGAGTGTTCACTAATATAGGGTCAACTTACGCAAGTGCTCTGAAGAGGCTCATGGACCAGGGAAAGTTACAACCAATCGGACCCACCCCGGATCCGACCGATGCTAAGAAATCCCGCTTCTGGAACTCCAATACCTACTGTCAGTACCATCAAGGGAAAGGGCATGATACAAAAACCTGCTTCAAACTCAAACACATCATCCAAGACATGATTGAGAAAGGGGATTTGCCTTTACCCCCACCGACTAAGCCAAACAACAAAACAAACCCTCTGGGGATCCACGCCATCTCCGACGATGAGCCAACTCTGGACTGTTCTCACCTCATCCTGCCAGTTGATGACGAGGTGAATGCCTTGGAGAAAGATCCCTCGGACGGGGTGTTTATGTTCAGTGCTGCCACTATGCTCACCATGTTCCAACAGGTCGAGGAAGCCATAGCCAGTCTCTCCGAGAGGATCACCCGACTTGACGATGCCTACCGTCGACTTATCTTCAATCCTCCGCCGCCACGCCCGAGGGAGAGTCCCCCGAGCACCCAAAACTACCCACACCAGGACGGATTGCTCCCGCGACCTTTCTGGCATGCACCTCACAATAATCAACCCCACAAAAATTACCCTCACAAAAATATCCCTCACAAAAATTGCCTACCAAGGAATACCCCTCCAAGGTGCCTTCGATATCCTGAAATCAACGGCATCTAGAGGGATGATGTTGAAGATGTCTACCTTGTCCCAGAGAAAGATAAACGGGCGAAAGAGATCGGCCACCTTACCCGGTCCGGACGCCCTATCAGAACCCGAACAATTCAACGGTCGTTCCAACAACGAATGACCAAGTTGCCCCGGAAGTAGACACTCAACCAAGAGCTCCTGAGAATTCAATCCTCAAACAGCTTCAGAAGGCGAAAGCCGAAATCTCAATCTGGCAACTGATCGCAACATCCTTTGAACATCGACAGGCTTTGCTACAGGCCTTTGGAAAATTAACCGTGCCCTCCACCTCTTCCTCTGAAGAAATAGTGGCACACATGACAAGGGACGCCCCTGACTTGAACAACCCAATCGTCTTTTCCGACGAGGATATCCCTCCCTTCGGAGCCAATCATAACCTTGCCCTGTACATTACCGTACAATATCTCAAGAAGAATGTGCCCATGGTCCTTGTAGATGACGGATCCGCGGTGAATGTCATTCCCCTCAAGACTGCTCACAAGCTGGGTATTAAGGAAGCTGATTTGGTCCCAACAAACCAAGGAGTACGCGCCTACGACGGCACTCGTCGCAAGGTCGCGGGGCTCGTCACTCTGACTATAGCAACCGGACCACTGGAAAGACAAACCAGTTTTCAAGTGGTCGACATCGACGCCTCTTTCAATATGCTCCTGGGACGTCCCTGGATTCACGCCGTCAAGGCGGTTACCTCGACTCTCCACCAGAAAATCAGGGTCCCCTTCAACGGGAAAACGATCACAATTCCTGCTTCCCCGATCAAAGCTGTCATGAGAAAGGGGATAGCCTCCCAGGCCATTGAGGAAGATGATAATGAAATGTGGGGATTCCAAGTTGTGAATGCCATAACTGATGAATCAACACCCTTTGATTGTGACCCATTTGCCAACCTCACAGTCAACCTCATCATGATGCGCCAGGGTTACTTCCCGGGTTTGCCCCTCAATCCACTGAAGAGCACCTTACCTCCTTTAAAACAGGCTAAGGTCCCCAACATTCCCTTTGGGCTGGGATATGAACCTACCGATGAAGATATCCAGGAGATGAACCTCCTAGTCCGAAAACGCAAGAAGCACGGAGTTATCCTCCGTCCCTATCATCTGACCCTCAATGGATACTTTGTCCCCGAGGGAGAATCGGAGCTCTACCATGGCTTTCCGGAGCTGATCTACGACTCTGTGGCCAAGGCTAGAAACCCGGGTGTGGAAGTCTTCCAGGACTGCTACTTCATCCCCAACAACGCCGAAGCTGCTTCAACCGAGTCTAAGCCGTCGTCATGCCTCGACGGACAAGCTGTCACTCTCCTCTTTGGGGAAGATAACATCAAGCACCTCGACTATGAGGACATCATCAACATCGCCCTGAAGGACAATCAGTTTGACCCGACTTCCTTGATCTCCGACACTGACCCGGAGAAAGCTACACAAGGCTGGAGGAAGACCGTCAAGTGGACCGATCGTCAAGGCCGCATTCTCAAGATCACAACTGGAAAAGGCCCTATGTTCAAGGAGGGAAGTGACGAAGAATCCGAATCTGAGTCTGAGTTGGAGTCAGAGTCTGTCATAGCTCCTAACACTCCTGATGTCCCAGTCAAGGTCCCCTTCCCGCTGTTCTATCACAAAGTCGTGGCTGATCCAGAGGCTGAGTCTACTAGGGTCACCCCCACTCCCATGAAAGGTGACAACCTGGAGTCTGTTCCAGGGGCCACCTCCTCTGCTGTGTCGCCTCTGACTGACCACGAGATGTCCGTCTTTTCCGAGCTTTTCGCTCGTGTCAACTTAATGAACGCTAAGTTTGCTTATGACTCGTCTCAATTTAACTGCAATGTAATTCTGAATGACTATGAGGAATTTGACTTGAGTGACTACCCACCTCACCTAGCCAAAGAACTTGACAAACGGGAAACCAGAACCCCCATCATTGAGGAGACCGAACCTATTAACGTAGGAACCAACGACACACCTCAAGAACTTAGGATAGGGACAACCCTGGACCCCTCGGAGAGACAACAGTTCATTGACCTCCTCCACAAATACAAGGATGTGTTCGCCTGGTCCTACAAAGATATGCCTGGGATTGACAGGGAAATTGCAGAGCACCGGATACCCATTAAACCCGGAGCTAAACCCGTGAAACAGAAGCTACGTCGAATGCGTCCTAAATGGGCCCTAAAAATCAAGGAAGAAGTAGACAAACAGTTCAAGGCTGGGTTCATCAAGGTGTCTGAATACTCTGATTGGGTGGCCAACATTGTGCCCGTACCAAAGAAAGACGGAAGAATTCGGGTTTCCGTCGACTTCAGGGATCTGAACAAGGCGAGTCCAAAGGACGACTTCCCTTTGCCACATGTTGACATTCTGGTAGACAATACTGCCGACCATGCTCTCCTATCATTCATGGACGGGTATGCCGGATACAACCAGATTAAAATGGCTGAGGAGGACATGCACAAAACAGCATTCACTACACAGTGGGGTACATATTGCTACACGGTCATGCCCTTCGGTCTCATCAACGCCGGAGCAACCTATCAAAGAACCGCTACCACTCTCCTACATGATATGATGCACAAAGAGGTAGAGGTGTATGTCGATGACATGATTGTCAAATTAAAAGAACGGGATGGCCACATCGGTGCCCTCCGGAAATTCTTCGCTCGTCTGCGGAAATATAACATGAGATTAAATCCTCAGAAGTGTGCATTCGGGGTCACCTCCGGAAAACTCTTGGGACATGTCGTCAGCAAAAGAGGCATTGAGATTGATCCAACCAAAATCAAAGCCCTTCAGCAAATGCCTCGGCCTAGGAACGAGAAGGAGATTCGAGGATTTCTCGGTGAGGTCCAATACATCGGCCGCTTAATTGCCAAGCTCACTATGATTTGTGAACCGATATTCAAGAAGCTTCGCGCCTCCGATCACACCGATTGGGATGACGATTGTCAAAAGACCTTCGACAGGATAAAGGAAATCCTATCAAAACCTCTTGTCCTCATGCCACCTCAACCGGGGATTCCTCTATCCATATACCTGACTGTTACGAACACAGCCATGGGAGCAATGCTAGCACAAACGGTCGGCGGCGAAGAACGAGCCATCTACTACATCAGCAAAAAGTTCATTGAGTACGAGACAAGGTACACCCAGCTGGAAAAGACATGCCTTGCCCTAGTATGGTCAACAAAGAAGCTGCGGCATTACATGCTCAGCTACACGGTCCACATCTACTCCAAGATGGACCCGGTCAAATACATCTTCGAAAAACCCGTACTAAACGGAAGGCTGTCTAGGTGGACACTCATGCTGTCCGAATTTGATCTCAAGTTTGTACCCCTCAAGGTTATCAAGGGAAGAGCAGTTGCCGATTTCCTAGTAGAGAATCCCGTCAACGAAGATCCAACGACCGACACATGGTCACTTCCTGACGAAGACATCCTTTGCGCCGACTCCTACGCATGGGACCTATACTTCGACGGTGCATCTAATCTGAGAGGCTTCGGGGTGGGAATCCTTCTAATATCACCAGAGGGAGAACATGTTCCGATCTCGGTCAAGCTAGACTTTACCGTCACCAACAATGCCGCTGAATATGAAGCATGTCTCATCGGCCTACAAGCAACAATCACACTTGGCATCAAGAGGCTGAGGGTCCACGGCGATTCCTCACTCATCATCAATCAGATGTCAGGATCATGGAAAATCCGATATGACAGCTTAGCTCCCTACCGAGCAAAGATCAATCAAGAGGCCGAGTTCTTCGACCAAGTCGATTACTTCCATCTGCCACGAGAGGAAAATCAATTTGCTGATGCCCTGGCAAAACTTGTCGCGCTCGTCAACATACCTGACGACATGACATCGATGCCCCTATGTGTCGAGAAAAGGAGCGAGCCAACCCACATTTGTGCCATCATCAACGACGAGGAAAGCCATGATGAACCTTGGTACCAAGCCATCCTCAACTACAAAACTAAAATTGAATTCCCTCCCAACTCTGATCAAGGAGGACAAAGAGCCATCCGTTTACTTGCATCACAATTCGTGATAAACCAAAATCAACTATACAAAAGAACACCCCAAGGAATTCTCCTCCTTAGCATTGACCATCACAAAGCCAAAAAAGTCATGGGAGAGGTCCACGACGGAGAATGTGGCCCTCACATGAGCGCAATGATGCTTACCCGGAAAATCATGCGGCTAGGTTACTACTGGACCACCATGGAAGCTGATTGCCGTAACTACATCAAACATTGCCACAATTGCCAAATCTTCGCCAACATACAACACATACCACCATCCCTTTTATACACCATGACCTCACCCTGGCCTTTCTCAACCTGGGGCATCGACATCATCGGGAAAGTCAACCCGGTAGGCACTAAGGGGAATTGCTTCGTCCTCGTCGCCATCGACTACTTCACCAAATGGGTGGAAGCGCAGTCATATGCAGTCTTGACTGCCAAACAAGTGGCCAAGTTTATTCAAAACAATATCATCTGCCGTTATGGGGTACTCCATGAAATCATCAGCGATCGAGGCTCTCACTTCCGGGCGGAAACTCAGGCCTTGCTGGACAAATACAAGATCAAACGACATTGGTCATCCCCTTACCGTCCCCAAACTAACGGAGCGGTGGAGGCAGCGAACAAAACTCTTGTCACCATTATCAAGAAAATGCAAGACAACTACCGCGATTGGCCGAGCAAACTCCCATTCGCACTCTGGGGATACCGAATCTCCATTCGAACACCGACAGGCGCCACACCCTTCTACCTAGCATATGGTATGGAGGCGGTTCAACCGGTAGAGTTAGAGGTCCCTTCTCTACGCATCCTACTGGAGAGTCAAGTCCCCGAGGCGGAATGGACCCGTCGAAGGTACGAGCAACTCACTCTTCTAGACGAACGGCGACTCAACGCCTTGTACAACGTCCAACTATACCAACGACGTATACAACGGGCATTCAACAAGAAGGTTAAACCCAGGAACATCCGAGAGGGCGACTTGGTCCTTAAGTCAGTTCGAGCACCATTACCCGTCGATCCGAGGGGGAAATTCAAACCCAACTGGGCCGGGCCATACCTGGTCAAGAAAATACTTTCGGGGGGCGCAGTGAGACTGAGTGACCTAGATGGGGAGGATTTTACAAACCCGACCAACCTGGACCAACTCAAGAAATACTACCCTTGAACTATAGCAACCGACGACCTAAGCCTAGTTTTACAAGTAGCAACCACCTCAACCACTTTTCAAGTCAAGTTCCTCAACGTGTTCTGATTAGAAATTGCATGTTTTATCAGGTCTAAGCTGCGGCACCTTGCCCGTTTCGAATGTCCTTTGATCTGTCAAAGGCGACATCCATTTGCACTATAACAAAAACCCCCTAAACTACGAGCATGGTTTGATTTCACCTCTTCAGGTGGATACGTAGGCAGTCCCTCTTATGCATGAGGGATACAACAACAAAACCCAATCAAATTTTACAAAACATTTCGAACTACGATCATGGTTTGATTTCACCTCTTCAGGTGAATACGTAGGCAGTCCTTTCTTACACAAGGAGGATACAACCATCCCCACAATCAAAAACAACCATCCCCACAATCAAAAATAACCATCCACATACAAAAAACACATCCCCATCAAAAAAAAAGAGAAAGGGAACAACTTTCCCTTTTCTCCACGAAATACAACAATAAGCTTTTCTCCCTTCCTCACAAAATACCACTTTCCCAAGTGCAAATGTTTAGGACGATTCAAATCGAATTGCCTTCACCAAATGGATGGAAGGAACAAGCGTTCATAATTTTCGACACGGGCAATCCTCTTATTTAATTAATAATGGGAGGGATTACAATTTCAACAACAAATAAAACTCGACGAGTCTACAACTTGTCGAAGCTAAGGTGTCAACTAAAACACCTCACATAATAAAACTAGCACAAAACGCACAATAACTAGCTAGTACAACATAATAAAAAAATCACAACAATAATACAACATAATAATAAAATGGGTAATGGACGTCTTCACTCTTCCATTCTACCCTTGCCTTTTCCCTCGGGGTACATCTGAAGGGTAATATCCATATAAAACCCTTTAATTATAGGATTATAACGCAAATTTTATATGCAATTTATTGTCATAAACGAAAAACAACAATGAAACGATAAAGATTAAGAATTAACCTTCGGTCCTAGTGCAAATTGGCAATGAGAGATCAAAGTAGATCTCCTCCTAAATGATGCACCCAAGATCGTCTGAGAAATGCCCTTGTGCTAGAATGAATCCTCTAATTGCCTTGCAATATTGAGAGGATTATTTTTGTGAGTTTTCTTTAGATGAGAGATCTAGGTTTAGAGAGGAAAATGTTCTCCCAAAACCCTAAATTTTTTTGTCAAAATGAATTAGGTTTCAAAAGAGAGAAAATCCTCTCTTTTGTCCTCACTTGGCCGGCCATGGGCTCTCTTGGGAAGTGGGCTTCCACTTCCTTTTAGTTTCAGCTCATGGTCTGGTTCGCAAATCGCTAAAATGTATATGACGCGGTTTTGTTATAAATCGTCATCGGTTATCGGTTATTAAGGCATCAACTAATAATACAGATTAGTTGAAACATTAATACATGTCCGACAAAGACGATATTGTATAATTATATTCAATATACATTTAATTAAATATAAAACGCTTATATTCAATTTACGAATTAACTGCTTAATTCGCCTTAGCCATTATTATTTAATCCGTATTAAATAAAATATCTCAACATCACATTTTGACTAATTATTAGTCAAATAACTCAGACTAACTGGTTAGTCAAATTTGGCATCTACATGACTGTATTTTCATACCGTCACATCTCTCAAACGTATCCTATAGGTGTGACTTTTAGGGACCAGTTGATCACCGCCATCTGTATGACAATAACGTCAAACTTATCTAGCAAGCCAACCGTTATTGATAAACGTGGACCAACTGATTATGATACAAAAGTATACCCTGTGATCCTTTTAGAGATTTATAAGTCCTTGCACTAACTGTAAAGGACACCAGCCCCAACAAGCTCCCACTTGTCCGTACAAGTGTATGTGCAATGACGTTATCCGCACTAACTGAGGACACAGCTCAACAAACTCCCACTTGTCCGTATAAGTGTATGTGCGATAACCGATTCTCATATTCATTTAAAATTTCTCCCACTCAATGTAAAACAATTTGCCGATCCGGATCCGCAAAGGTCGTATTTTACAATCGATCTGTATCTAGAGTGGTTTCCCGACTAGAGAGTAACTTAACTGATAAAACGAATTCGTATTCGAGCATGGCCATGCATTTCGATTCTGACTCCTCGAGTGGCCCTGAGAAATATCGAGTACCCGATAAAGGCTGAATATTTCCTTCAACTCGAACTCCTTCCGATCTAAGCACGCATGAAATGACCCGAAACAATCTACTTGGTCCCCTCGTTACGGATGACCGTGAGAAAGAAACCAAAGTCACCCAAAATCTGCCTTAGTCTCAAGAGACAGTCGATAGTCATAAGAATCGACTCTTAGGATCACCATGGAGGTCCTATCCACGACCGGGCACCGAATGTTATAAAACATTTAGGACTCCACGTTGATGTCACAATTGTGTCCTACGAGATATCCGTATAACACGCTTCGTGATTGGTCACCAACCGGGTTGACTTATGGCTCGTTGAACCCACCATCAACCAACGTCACAAAATAATTACCTTGAGTTATCAGCTCACGTGGGCAATTAAGGACCAAGATTATAATGTTTGTTCAATTCACTTTGTGGTGTTCAAAATTTGTCGTACAAATCCACATGAAAAACAAAATATATAAAATATCAAAACGATGATGTCGTATAGAGTACAAAAGAGAATGAATCTAATCCATAAAAGAGTACTACAACTTAGGAACACGTTTAATTCCCATGGAATTAACATGCCCTTCATGCTTATCTTGTCGTAATGGTTTAGTGAAAGGATCTGCTATGTTATCATCGTAGCAATCTTTTCTATCACTACTTCCTTTTGCTCCACGTAATCTCGGATTAGATGAGCTTTCCGTTGTACATGTCTAGACTTGTTGCTAGATTTTGGCTCCTTAGCTTGGAAGATGGCACCTCTATTGTCGCAATAGATGGTGATCGGGTCATTCGAACTAGGCACTACGCATAGTCCTTGTAAGAATTGACGCATCCATATCGCTTCCTTTGCGCTTCGGACGCGGCATAGTACTCGGACTCGATCGTAGAATCTGCTTTGTAACACTTTGTTCGAAACTCTTCCAGTGATCTGCAGCGCCATTAAGAGTAAAAACGAATCCAGGACCGAGATTTAGAGTCATCCCGATCCGTTTGGAAGCTAGCGTCTGCAGAATCGTTGCGCATAGCTTTTGATCGCCTCCATAAGTCAATGCCAAATCTTTAGTCCTCCGTAGGTACTTAAGAATGTTCTTGACAACCATCCAATGTGATTCACCTGGATCTTTGTTGGAATCGACTTGTCATACTCAATGCATATGCCACGTCCGGACGTGTGCATATCATGGCATACATGATTGATCCTATAGCCGAGGCATAAGGAATCCGTGTCATGCGCTCTTTCTCTTCCGGTGTCTCTGGTGCCCGAGACTTGCTCAAATGCACCCCTGGAGCCATAGGAAGAAACCCCTTCTTGGAGTTAGTCATCTTTGAATCTCTCTAGGACTTTGTCTATGTAAGACTCTGATCGAGAGATAACATCCGTCGTGATCTATCTCGATAGATACGGATGCCTAGAATTCTTTGTGCCTCTCCCAGATCTTTCATCCGGAAATGGTTTTTCAACCATACTTTCACCGAAGTTAAGAGAGGTATGTCATTCCCAATCAGGAGTATGTCATCGACATACAATATTAGGAAGACAATCTTGCTCCCACTCGACTTGATATAAAGACATGGTTCCTCGACCGATCGAGTAAATCCATTTTCTTTAATCACTTGGTCGAAGCGATGATTCCAACTCCGAGATGCTTGCTTAAGTCCATAAATGGAACGCTTAAGCTTGCACACTTTCTTAGGATTTTGTGGATCGATGAAACCTTCGGGTTGTACCATGTACAATTCTTCCTCCAAAAAGCCGTTTAAGAAGGCGGTTTTCACATCCATCTGCCAAATTTCATAGTCATGAAAAGCGGCAATCGCTAAGATAATCCGAATGGAACGCAAAGATGACTACGGGTGCAAAAATTTCATCGTAGTGCGGACTGGCACTTGGGTGAAACCTTTAGCAACTAGTCGTGCTTTATAGATATCTTGTTGACCTTCCACGGAATGCTTTATCTTGTAAAGCCATTTGCATTGAAGGGGACGAACCTTAGCAGGTAAGTCAACAAGATCCCATACGTTGTTCTCATACATAGAGTCCATCTCGGATTGCATGGCCTCAAGCCATAGCTTTGAGTCAGAACTAGTCATGGCACCTTTATAGGTTGCGGGTTCACTACTCGTTAAGAGTAGAACGTCATCTATGTCATGTTCCTCGACCATACCAATGTATCTGTCCGGAGGAATAGAGACTCTTCCCGACCTCCTAGGTTCCTCAGGAATATTAACCGCAGCCGGGATTGAAGGGATTGGTTCCTCCAATGGTTGCTCGGTATTTGGTTCTGGAATCTCCGACAGGTCGAAGGTTCTATCACTCTTTGCATTCTCGAGAAATTCCTTCTCTAAGAATGTCGCACTAGCCGCAACAAAAACACGTTGTTCGGTTGGCGAATAGAAGTAATGACCAAGTGTTCCTTTAGGATAACCTATAAAGTATGTCTTGACCGATCGCGGGCCGAGCTTATCCTCGTGTCTCCACTTGACATAAGCCTCACAGCCCCAAACCCGTATGAAGGACAAGTTAGGGACCGTTCCCTTCCATAGTTCATATGGAGTCTTGTCAACAGCTTTAGACGGACTTCGGTTAAGTATTAGAGCAAATGACGAAGAGCATAACCCCACAATGAGTCCGGCAACACGGTGTGACTCATCATGGATCGAACCATATCAAGTAGTGTTCGATTTCTCCGTTCGGACACACCATTCAACCGAGGCGTTCCGGTGGAGTTAATCGTAGGGCAATCCCACAGTCCTTTAGGTGTTGATCAAACTCGTGAGAAAGATACTCGCCACCACGATCCAAACGCAGTGTTTTAATCTTTCTACCTAATAGGTTCTGTACCCTATTTCGGTATTCCTTGAATTTCTCAAAGGATTCACTTTTGTGCTTCATTAAGTAGACATAGCCATATCTACTTAAATCGTCCGTGAAAGTGATGAAATACCTATAGCCTTCTCGTGCGGTGATTGACATAGGACCACATACATCCGTGTGTATGAGTCCTAATAGGTCGAGCGCGTGCATTCCAACACCTTTGAAGGAAATCCGAGTCATCTTACCGATGAGACATGATTCACACGTGCCAAATGATTGAAAATCAAAGGCCGAGATAGCTCCATTCTTGATGAGCTGTTTAACGCGTTTCTCATTAATGTGTCCCATACGGCAGTGCCATAGATACGTTTGATCTTTGTCACCAACCTTTAACTTTTTATTCATTACGTGTAATATTTCGGTGGTCTGATCTAAAACATAAATTCCGTTCATGGAGACTGCCTTGCCATAAATCATATCGTGTAAAGAGAAAATGCAAGTATTATTCTCTATTACAAATGAAAAACCAAGTTTGTCAAGTGCGAAACCGAAATAATGTTTTTCGAAAGACTGGTACATAATAGCGATTATATAAAAATAACTCAAATCCGCTAGGAAGTTGGATCACATATGTTCCCCTTGAGACGGCAGCCACTCGTGCTCCATTCCCGACACGCAGTCCACCTCACCCTTTACGAGGGGTTCGATGTTTCGGAGCCCCCGCACATGATTACACAGATGAGAACCACAACCAGTATCAAGTACCCAAGTTCCGTAACTTGCATGGTTAATCTCAATCATATGAATAAAAGTAGAAGAGGATGAAGACATACCAACAGGTTTAACGCGACCCGCCTTTAAGTCCTCATGATAAACAGGACATGTACGCCTCCAATGCCCGGTCTTGTGGCAATGATGGCATTCCATGTTTTCATTCTTGCTCTTTGTCGCGCCCGATGAGGTGCTCGACTCACCAGGCCCACTCTTACCTGGACCCGACTTCTTGAACTTCGGTTTACCTACTCGCTAGGTTTGCACGAGCTTTGCCCTTACCTTTCCCCTTGTTTGTCACAACGAGAACATCCTGTTCAAGCTCCCACTGAACTTCATGTCCTTCTCGGTGGCATACGAGAAGGGAGTGCAATTCATGGGGACTTTTCTTCAAATCATTCATATAGTAATTCGCTCTAAAGAGCGCAAAACCATCGTGGAGTGAATGAAGCATGCGGTCAATCACGATGTTCTCGCCGATTTTACAATCAAGCGTCTCCGGTTTCTCGACATTCTCAATCATGCTTTGAGAATGTGTGGGCTAACCGGTTGGCCTTTCGAGTCTCGCATCAAAGAAGCGAGTGGTATGCTCATAGGTCACGATTCTCGGTGCTTTCGAGAATTCCTTAGTGAGCGTGGTGAAAATCTTGTTTGCACCTTGGGCTATGAAGCGTTTATGCAAATTGGATTCCATTGCAAAAATGAGTACGTTTTTAATCGCACCCGCTTCCATGACGAAGTCGCTATACGTGGAGACCTCGTTAACTCGAGCCGTGGGACCCGAGGCTGGCGGGAGGGGCTCGATTAGATACTTGAGCTTCCGTCGCGGTGGCGGCATTCCGTAATGCCGCCTCCCGATCCGCGAAGTTTGATCCATCATTCTTCGATCTAGTAGACCGATTCATCTCGATTCATGAAGATCCGAAGCCGGGACTCACGGTCCAATGTGGCACTTGGCATTGGGTCATCGAGGATGCCACCATTAAGTTATTAGCGATTTTAAAATGCGTGTTTTACACTGAAAAAGAAAAACAAAAACGAAATAAGCAACTCATCGAGGTGATTTAAGTCTATTAAAAATTCATTTTAATCGTGTAGACTCAATGCACTTGCATAATTGATCTCCCTCAAGAATAATACAAGTGATCCCAAGACTCAATTTCTGTAAATTGATAAGCCAACTGTTTAGCTAATTCTTCCGTAAGAACTCTTAGTCGATAGATTTCCGTAAATCCTATCTATAGTCCACCATGATCACAGGATCGTACGAGTGACCATAGCGTTGAGATAAAATAGGTCAATCGGTTCCAACTTACCCGACGTAGAAGGGGTCATATTATGCCTACCGACGAAGAAGGGACTCATTGGAGTTTGACCTATAAAGACCATTCTCAATTTTGGTTTATACGAGGAAGATCCCATCAACTAAGTTTCAATTCATTTTAAGTGAACGAATAACTATCAACTGCGTGAATGAATTAATTTAGATGATGGCTTAAAAAATGATCGTGTGACATAAGAATGTCATAGAAAACTAACGCGTGACCTCTATATGAGTCAGTTTTCATGCAATTATTAGGTGGTTTGGTTTTTAGGCGGAAAATGATGCATACTATCGTTACATGAAAATAAATAAATGAATGCAATACGTAAATAAAAATTCCTAGTGTGGCCTATCCTAGTAAAAAAAAAATATGATACAACTTTGGAATCCACCGTTGGACCCGAAAAGCTTGTCTTGATGTTCCATCTTTGTCCATGCAGCGGGAGTGAGCATCCGATCTCCTTCTTTAGTCTTCTCAAAATTACAATTAAAATTTACAAAATATAAACCTATTTACATTCTAATTAAAAACTGTAATTAAAAGAAATAAAAAGGGAGATACGAGATCTCAAAATACAACCAAGACCGTGTTCCATCATTACGGTAACACGTTCTACTAAGGCCACACTAAGTTACAACCGTTTGCAAAAAAAAATAAATACGTAATTAAAAGCATTCAAAATAATCAAAATAATGATAAAAATGCATCAACTAAAATTTAAATTTATTCGTGACATAATTCTGTAATTATGTCAAATTTAATCCAAACCACCTTTAATGATTAAAATTATGTGACAAAACCGCTTTAGTCAAGTTAATTTTAATCCGTGATAATCCGTTACTTTAAATCGTTTTAAAGTAACTAAATTGTTCGTGGGTGAACCGTTTCACTATCAAGCGAGTGCATAAAGCGAAGATTATGCAAAATTGGCCGAGAAAAAAAAAAAGAAAATTTTTTTTTTTTCACTTCACCGCTGGCGTGAACAAACTTTTAAATTTTATTTATTTTTTTTTTTTTATAGTGCTGCTGAAAACCGAGAGCAACAAAAAGAACAAAAAAAAAAAATTAAACGGCTCAAACTCGTGAGCAACAAAAGGTCAAAAACAAAACGATTTGTTAAAACCCAATTGCAATTTAATCTAATCTGTATAGAATTGAAATTACAATTGAAACAACTTTAACATATTGCAATAATTATCGATTAAAATTACAATATGCAAAGAACGATTGAAAAACAAAAGATCGAATGATCTAGCAAGAGCCGTGAGGCACGCAATTCAAGGCAAAAAAAAAAAAAAAAAAAAAAAAAAAAAAAAAAGAGGCCGTGATTAACAAGAGGCCGCACGGTTTTCAAAATAAAAATTGCCGAGACAAAAAAAATTTGTGCCTCACGAAATTTTATGCAAACATTTTGATACATCTTTAACATGTTGCAATGAATATCGATTACAAAACAATATGCAATGATCAAAATGAAAAACAAAACAAACGACAACCTATGCCGTGTAAATATGTCACGGCCCAAAAAACGCAGCAATAAAAAATTTTTGCCGAGTGAAAAAAAATGGCTGCCGCAACAATTTTTAATCAAAAATTCATCGATTCAAAATTCGTTTGATGAAAATCACATAGAAAAATTTACGTGGCCTCGCTCTGATACCACTTGAAGGGTAATATCCGTATAAAACCCTTTAATTATAGGATTATAACGCAAATTTTATATGCAATTTATTGTCATAAACGAAAAACAACAATGAAACGATAAAGATTAAGAATTAACCTTCGGTCCTAGTGCAAATTGGCAATGAGAGATCAAAGTAGATCTCCTCCTAAATGATGCACCCAAGATCGTCTGAGAAATGCCCTTGTGCTAGAATGAATCCTCTAATTGCCTTGCAATATTGAGAGGATTATTTTTGTGAGTTTTCTTTAGATGAGAGATCTAGGTTTAGAGAGGAAAATGTTCTCCCAAAACCCTAAAATTTTTTGTCAAAATGAATTAGGTTTCAAAAGAAAGAAAATCCTCTCTTTTGTCCTCACTTGGCCGGCCATGGGCTCTCTTGGGAAGTGGGCTTCCACTTCCTTTTAGTTTCAGCTCATGGTCTGGTTCGCAAATCGCTAAAATGTATATGACGCGGTTTTGTTATAAATCGTCATCGGTTATCGGTTATTAAAGCATCAACTAATAATACGGATTAGTTGAAACATTAATACATGTCCGACAAAGACGATATTGTATAATTATATTCAATATACATTTAATTAAATATAAAACGCTTATATTCAATTTACGAATTAACTGCTTAATTCGCCTTAGCCATTATTATTTAATCCGTATTAAATAAAATATCTCAACATCACATTTTGACTAATTATTAGTCAAATAACTCAGACTAACTGGTTAGTCAAATTTGGCATCTACATGACTGTATTTTCATACCGTCACATCTCTCAAACGTATCCTATAGGTGTGACTTTTAGGGACCAGTTGATCACCGCCATCTGTATGACAATAACGTCAAACTTATCTAGCAAGCCAACCGTTATTGATAAACGTGGACCAACTGATTATGATACAAAAGTATACCCTGTGATCCTTTTAGAGATTTATAAGTCCTTGCACTAACTGTAAAGGACACCAGCCCCAACAACATCTTCCCCTTGTTCTTCTTGTTGGCCCGCCTAGCATGGACTTCCTCCTCGGAACGGATCCTCAACGGATCTAAGACGGCGACGGCCTCCGGTCTAGCACAAGACCCCATGTTCGACCCAAAAAGAGCCAATGCACGGCCAACCATATTCTTGGGGCCGGAATTCCTCCTCTTCGGTGGTCTCATCACATCGGGGGTAGCTCCATCAGCATACTCCTCAAAGAAGGCAAGGCTGGCCTTGCCAACCTCTCGGTACTTCAAGTCGACAACCTCGTCCTTACGGAATTTAGACCTCTCCTCCAAGGACGGAGAACAAGACCACTTGACATAAGCGGGAGTCACCCATGTCGTGGCAACGGGGTTTGGTACCTCCCAAAGCGGCCGAGTGGCCCACCATCTTTCGAAGACCTCCACAAGCTCGGAGTTCCGGAAAACATTCTCTTGGACAAGGGTATCTTGAGCGGGCACCTTTTGTTGACGCCCCATTTGCCTCATGAGCCTTTTGGGATAAATGAAGGAGGCAACCTTCAAACCCACCACCATCAAAGAATGAGGACTGGCACCCAAAGCGGGCAACCCCGTGAAGGACTTCAAATGCCACCATGGCACCACCCAACGGATATGAGGACCACCCTCCTCCGCCGATCTTGCGGCCCAATAAGCCTCGGTAGAAGCAAAACTATCTGGGTACAACTTCTTCCTCATGGTAAGGTGACGGAAGGAGTAAGAAGAAGACTCAACCGAAGGCTCTACATACCTTACCCTCTCCAATAGCCACACTTGGAGGATCCTTGGGGACCCAAAAGAGGGAGCTTCTCAACAAGAGCCTTCCTTGTCCAAAGCTTGGATGATCTCTCCAAGCACCAACCATGATGGATCTTTACCATGCTCCATTTGCTCAATCACATGAATAAGGGTCATGCTACCATAGCATTTTCGCCCCTCCTTCTTCAAAACATCAACAAAGAGGTATACATGGACAAGGCAAAAGGCAAGAGCCCTTCTCCTAGCCGCTTCCGAGACATTGGCATCTAATCGGTCAGAAAAGATGTTGATAAGAGCCAACATATCCACACCATGTGGAGCAAGAAGAAAGTTGACTTGACTTGTCGACAAACCCAACATGGAACGGAATTTCTCCTTGTAACACAACCGAGTCGGAGGAAGCACCGGAACACAATCCGGCCACCCACCAATGGCTCCAACTTCTTCGGCAAGAGGACAAATCTCACCCTTCGGGAAAACAAAAGCATGGTGTTTCGAATCCCAAAACCGAGAACATGCTTCAAGAAATGAAGGTTGCACCGTGACTTGACGGAGCACCAATAATTGACCAACTCCCATACAAATGAGTTGATACTTTTCGGGAGGCGACAAATCCCGGAACCATTGTCGCAATGCGTTCTCAAAGGCATCCATGAAATATTTTTGTGGAAGAAGAAGAAGAAGTTTTGTAGAGGTGTTTTGTGTTTCGGATGATGAAACAATGAAGCGCAAACATCACTATTTATACAAAAATGATCAGCGCGTTTTTTCAGAAAAAGGGGAGAGCCGACTTCCATTGCCAGGCTGCTCGCGCCTCTTTGGGCCTTCCCCAGGATTCCCGCTGTTGACTTGTCTCTTTCAACTTGTGTTTTCTCCTGACACCTAAAACCTCCCGCCAGGACGCTCGTGCCTCTTCGAGATGATCCAGGACGTTTTTGTGTTTCTCCACATTCACATTTCCTTATTTTCGCGCTTTACGAAATCCGACACGGTTTCCTTGACGCAGCTTTAAACATATATAAAGATTTTTCTTTCTTTTTTAAGGGGGGAAGGGCTAGTCGCCCCGATCCTCGACGGATCGTTTCCATGTCAGTCGAAATTCTAAAATTTTTTCGCTTTTTCACAATTTTCCATCAAAAAAAAAACGAAAATTGATAACACGACGTCAATATCCCTCAAAATTTCAAGCACTCACAAATTCGAGTCTTGACCTCAAAAATCAAATACACTCGTGAAAATCTCTTCTAAAATTCTTCCCTGACGGTTTGAGTTTGAATTTTTTCGAGTCACAAATCAATTTCAATAATTTCGATGCAATTTAGTTCACGACACGAGTTAATTGCTCAAATTTTCAAATCAATTCCTTTTGAATTCCAAACGTGACGACTTGTCGCAAAAAATTTCAAAATTCATTTCAATTTTCAAAACTCAATTTTAACTTCAAGTCATCTTGGTTAATTTTGTTTTTAATCAAATGCTTTTACGTGTTTACGTTTATGCATACGTGCTACCTGTTGCCTGTTTTCTACACTAACGATGCAGGAACTGGTGCAAAGCAAAAGGAGAATTGACAGCCGACAGCGCTCCTCCGAAACACAACACAAAAAATCCAAAAATCACAAAATGAGCTACAATCCAAAAACACATATATACAAACTGCCTCACGCAAAATACACCGACACACGTTTGATACGGACAACCAACCGTCCAAACAGGATCCAGTGCAGACGTCTATACAGACACTAGGCTAAAACAACCGTCTATCATACAGACGTTGGCCTAAAACAACCGTCTATCATACAGACACTGGCCTAAAACAACCGTCTATCATACAGACACTGGCCTAAGACAACGAACTGGGGGCTATCCGCCACCTACCGGACTAAGCACTCTATATCCTCTCAAACAGAAAAGAAAGGGAGCAACACAAGGAACAGAGGAGCAACAACGGAAGCAGAGGTGATTACCATTATGGTAATACCTCGTTCCTGCTCCACGACTTAAATGAAGACAGTGTCTGGCAGACTTCGGATGATAAGGAAGCCAATAACCATGATGCGATGCACCACCCCGGTACTGACCCCCAATCATCAGCCATCCTGTCTATGAGCCACAATGAAAAGGACTAGCTGGCCACATCAGCCGCCTCTCCGCCTCTACGGAAGCATCCTCCACCACCGCCTCGAATCCGGCAGCCTCCTCAGTCGTCCCCTCCCCTCTAGGATCGTCCTCCTCCTCCAATGCCTCCACAACGGACCCCATAGGTCCCAAATGGTACTCTGTGATCAAAAAAAAAAAAAAACAAAGGACGTCAGCCGAAATTTCGGCATTACGACGGCGTAAATGGACAAATCCAAAAAAAAAAAAAACGCAACCTGCAAAGCAAAACAAGGGCAATCCCGCCCGAAACCCAGCCAAACAAAACAAACAAAACCATTCACAAAAAAAAAAAAACAAAAAACGCACAAAAAACGACTCACCCCTCTTTTCAAGCAAAAGACGAGTCAAAACCACCACAAAAAAAAACGGGATTTCAAGACTTATACAAGGTCCGCCAACAACCCAAAATACATTCCCAATGTAATGGGAAATTTTTCTACGGCTCAAAAAGGCAATTCATACGCTAAGTTGGGCGCAAACCGGTCAAAATTTCAAAACGACCGCAAAAGGCGAACGTGATTTTATCATGCCTCCAGGCGACCTAAACTAATAATAAGGTCTATTTCAAGGCAAACTGACTCAATTCAAGCTCAAACAGACGCTTATTTTGTCAGACATAAGACCGTCACAAAAGGCAAAAATTCCAATTTTGCCCACAATACCCAACAAAGGTCCATAATGGCAAATATGGTCTTTTCCGACTACAATGCAACCTAGTGAGACCCATTATCCAAGCGAATAAACTTGGCATTGCGAGATGAGACGGTTTCTCACCTCACTCACGTTTTTCGAGCATAGGGTGTGGGAACGGGGACCAAAATGCGAACTAAAAGCACCCCTATACTCCTAAACAGGTTTCTAACCTAATGCAATCATCAATTTCACTCGAAATGGGCTCAATCGAAAACGCCCAAATCGATTTTCTAGGTTAAAAGTTCGCCCTAATTCAATCAAGCTAAAGGCCAACAAATTTAAATGGATTCGAGAGGAAATGCGTACCTTGAGATGACATTATTGTTGATGGCACGAATGGAAGCTAGCAAGAGTCCAACAATGGCGATTCTTTGCGGGTTTTCGTGTCGAAGGTTGAAGACGAATGAGGAATGAAATGCAGCCGAACCTCGCGTCTTTTTACAGAAAAAAAGAAAGCCCCTTTGGTTCGCCAGGTGGCTCGCGCCTCAATCAGGCGTCCCTTACTCTTTCAGCGAATTTTGGGCTTTGGCTCAATTTCCACATAACAAACTTCGAATTTTCATTGACGATATTAAAGATCGTCATTTTCTCAAAGACAAAAACAAATAGTGAAAATTTAAATTCGCTATTTTTTTTCAAACAAACGGCGATCAAAACCGCCAAGTTCAAAAATAATAGTGAAAATTCAAAATTCACTATTTCCTTCAAATGTCCACGGCGGCACATAAACCGTCACTTCAATTAATAATGAAAATTCAAAATTCACTATTTCCTTCAAATGTCAACGGCGGCACATAAACCGTCACTTCAATTAATCGTGGAGATTCAAAATTCACTATTTTCTTCAAATGTCAACGGCGGCACATAAACCGTCACTTCAATTAATAGTGGAGATTCCAAATTCACTATTTCCTTTAAATGTCAACGGCGGCACATAAACCATCATTTCAAAACGTAATAGTGAAGATTTCAAATTCGCTATTTCATCACATGTCAACGGCGGCACATAAACCGTCACTCCGAGCATGATAGCAAAATTTTAAAATTTGCTATTCCCTTCAAAATTCAAACAAACGGCGATCAAAACCGCCACTGCAAATTCAAACAAACGAGTAGTAGAAGTTCAAATTCACTATTCCTTCAAATGTCAACAGGGGGCTTCCTCGCGGAACCCGCTTATTTCAACAATATTGATAGTGAAATTCAAAATTCACTATTTTCACGGCGGCATCACGAGTTCGCTACTTTCAAAATAAGCCCATTTGACGCGGCTATTCTCACGGTCCATTAACCGACCGCCTTTATGGCTGGCGAGCCTTACTACGCGCCATGGCTGGCGAGCCATACTACGCGCCATGGCTGGCGAGCCTTACTACGCGCCATGGCTGGCGAGCCTTACTACGAGCCATGGATGGCGAGCCGTACTACGTGCCATGGCTGGCGAGCCTTACTACGCGCCATGGCTGGCGAGCCTTACTACGCGCCGTGGCTGGCGAGCCTTTGTCCGCATACACCCAAGAACATATCCCGAAGATGCCTCGGGTACAACTCTTTGTCACAGCTGGCGAGCCTTTGTCCGCAAACACGCAGGGACATATTCGAAGATGCCTCAAGTATGACTCCTTCTTATGGTTGGCGAGCCTTTACACGTAGTCTAACGGACTTTAAACGACCCGCACGGATAGGCGACAGACTCTAAAATGTTCCCGACGACAGGTCATTGGCTCGTACCCACGAGTCACCTCGGCGTCGCCCTTCCCGACGGCAGGTCCTTGGCCCGAATCCTTTCGAGCCGTCTCGACGTCGCATGGGTCTCCAGGTTGTAATCTTCGATTGACCTGGGGGCTCTACGTTGACTTTTGCCCTGTCCAAGCCTCAGTCAAAGTGGGGCTCAGAGATACCCGATGATCTCTGCCGAGACTCCAAAGAAACACCCGATGATTATCGGACTATAACATGTTTTGGAATCGCGGCGTTTGATCGACAGTTTGTGTACAACTTTACGTCGGGAAACTTAAAACGATTTCGAAAATAAAATATTTCAAAACATTTCAAAAATACCTGGAGTGTTTAATGCACGACGACGGGGTTGCAACGACACTAACTAGAGTCAAAACCGACACCGGACCAAAAACCGACTCAAAATTCAAATCCCGACTCCAACAACGAGTCAAACCGAGTCAACCACCAAAAACAAAACATTTCAAACCTTCTACCTTAAGTTTTCTTGGATTTATGTTTGGTCATGTACCAAACATATGACTACAAAACCTAGGATAGAACAAATCATGATTGTTTTTGTGTGAAAGCGACAACACACCTCGAAGACCCGCGACGTGGCTCGCGTCTCTTTGAGCAGCCCAAGTGGCCACGTCGCTCAAAACTCACACAACCACTCATTTCCCTATAAATACCCCTCAAATGCCCCCATTTGAGAGTTACGCGAGTGTCCGCCCCTCTTTTCTCCCATAAAATTCTCGACTCGACTTCTTAAGTCACAATCCGACGCGTATTTACGACCTACCGATCGTAAATACAAGCCTTACACATTGTTTGGTACCGTCACCGTGTATTAAATCACTTGACTGACCACTTCGACCACTACACCGCCACTAATCTTAAAACACTCTTTTTACTTACCAAAACGGTTTTAAACCGAGTTTTTTCCGACCAAACGAGTTGTTACACTTACGTCGGTCACTCGCCATAACCAAACATGTAAGTATGAGGGTGTAAAAATCCTCTTTTTATCATGTTTTCATTTGTTTCATGACTATAACATGCTAAAACGTGCATAACATGAACCAAAACATGGGATAAACGAGCCAAAACTGATTTTTGGCCTGAGACAGAAGCCCCTTGGTTCGCCGGCTTGCCCGCGCCTAAATGGGGGTCCAGGTCAGAGATCAACCGTGTTTGTTCTCGTCTTTCCCCTTTACTTCATTTCCATATTTGCAACCGGTTTTTACCATTTTAAATATTTTCAAACCCTTTTTATTTTACTTCATTTGTTTTAACCATAAAACATTTTTCACCCTTGGTTCCTCATACCATGGCGGTTAAATCCGTGTTTCGGTGATAATATTTGGTTAATAACATTTAAAAGGTATTTTAAAGCCTTTTAGTTTATTTTTGGGGGGTATTTTAAAGCCTTTTATCATTTTCTTTACATTTTCGAAACAAGCATATTAGTCACCAACACAAAGTCATCCTTGGTTCTACATACCATGCCAGATTTTAACCCGGGTATGATGACGAGTATCGACTAATTACATTCAAATGAACTTAAAACAATTAGTTCATAATTCATTTCAAAACTATTCATGTCAAGCTTGTCAAGTCAAACCCGACACCGAATATTATCAAAATAATGATGATTATTCGAGTCTAGTTCTTCAAATCAACAAATACGGTCTAAACGACCCATTCAAACCAAGCCGGGTTCAAATACCCATTTTTCAACACGTTTTATAACGTTTTCTAAATGGTCAGAATACGGCATAACCGTAGGCTTACCCGCGCCTCAAGTAGGCCGTTTCTTTCTCATTTTCAAAACCAGGGGGAGGTGTTGGAATAAGTGTCCTCCGACAATAATGCGATCACAACTGTTGATCATGATGATCACATGTTTAAATCTCATATTTAAGAATACATGTGGGAAGTAACATTTTACAGTCAACTGGTCCACACATATCGGTAATGATTGGCTGACTAGAGTTTGACATTACTGTCGTACGACGGTGGTGATCAGTTGATCCGGTAAGGTCATACCTATAGGATGATACTCTTAATTGAATATTTATTTGATCGTATGACGATACGAGTTAATTAAATTACTTAAATTGACAGACGATTTTGGAAGAAATATTTACGTGTCTCATTGTAATTTGATTAAATAAGATGCGGTCTAAGTGATCGAATTGTTCTATTACTTAGATGAAATTATTGTTTACTAAAACAATCGAATCGAATGAATAATTTATTATAAATACAAGACGTTGTGATTTATAATTGATAAACCGTTTTGGTACAAGTAATTATGAATTACTAAGTCGATTTTGTACATGACGTATTTTTATTAATACGTTGTTTTTTAATATGTTAAAAATACATGACAATTTCACATGACTAGTAACATTTGACAATTGACAAATGACAAAATATAAAATGGACCTCCCATTTTATGTTAGTGCCGAAAAATGGAGGGAGTATAATGTTTAAATTGTGTTAAATAATTAAGTGGAAAGCATAATGATTATAACTAGCTTGTAGCCATGCAAACCTAGTTTTTCTTGAGAAGAATTACAAGCTCATGCATTGGCTCTACTCTCCCCATGCCAACCGGTTTTCAAAGGGCCATTATAGAGGTTTTTCTCTCTAATAATTCATTCACTACTTTACATTATAATTCTAGTGTAAGAAAGATAATTAACTCTCTACATCTTATGAAAAATTAGAGAGATAAAATCTCCAAAAATCCTTCCTCTCTATACCGAAATAATAGAGATCAAAACAATAGTTTTGGGTCATTTTAGTAAGATTATAATTATTCTAGATCAAATAATAATAGTCTTTTAAGGGTCATCTTGGGTATATGCTTTAAGGAGGGATTCTATCTTTGAATCCTTGTTCTTCCATTTATAAGGAAAGCTCAAGAACAAGTGAGAAGGAGAACTCACTTGTGCCCTAAATCCGAAACTACTATAGTAAGAATGACGATTTCTTCTCTTGTCTATTTTAGTTTGCATGCATAAGATCTAGTTTTAATTTTATGACTAAATTAAAATGTAACATATATGAATATCTTGAATAATGAGATTAATAATTTCTTACAAGTGGTATCAGAGCCTTAGGTTGTTTGCATGCAAATAGGTTATTGTTTTTCCGAGTTATAAGATTAACAAACAAAACTTATAAATTTGTGTTTATTATGATATATCACGAAATTTATTTGCATGTTAAAGTTTCTGGTCCTAAAATGTTTTTAGGATATTTTGGTTTATTTATGGATTTTATTGTTTATTTTATATTATAATGGCATTAAAATGTGATTTTTATGATAAAAATGTCATTTTTGGACTAAAAATAGCTAAACTTCGATTTTTTCAGTGGTTTTTAGATATGTTTTCACATATATTATTTATTGATAGCTTGTAAATGTTCATGATAAAATGAGTTGTTATGCTCGAAATATGGATTTTTCAAGTTAAAATCGTATTTAAATGGGAAAATAGGTTAATATGAGTTATATTTCGAATCTGGTCATGGAAATTTAGTATGTTGTCACATGCAATTTTACAAGATGTTTATAAAATATTTGGCTATAATGAAGTCTTTATGCATGATTTATGAATTTTTGATGAAAAATCACATAAATAGTGACTTTAATTAGTAAAATTGCTAAAACATACTTCATGACTAAGGAAAAATGTCACATGTTGCATTTTATCATATATTTCAGATCTAAAAGTGAAAAGTTGATAAAAAATAAGTTTTCTCATATTTTATGGTGATAATTGTTGAAATCGATAAACCGCAACATTGTTTTTCTCGATAAATTTCCGAAATTTTAACCTAAAGTTTTGAACATTATGAGTGTCATGGTATTTTTCCAGAATGTTCATGAGTTTAAATTTCAAATTTTGAAATTATTTGAAATTTTTATGATTTAATTTGAAGTTTATGACATAATTTTGTATTTTAAAGTCCATTCATGAACAATATTAAGAAATCTAGGTTAATTATTGTCAAATGTTAGTGGAGACTAATTTTGAGTCCTAAGATGGTTAGGGTAATTAACTTGTACATAAATATGATTTTATGTAATTATTGTGATTTTAAAAGGTTAAATCACGCAAATCCGTAAAAAAACAAAAAAAAAAAAAAACCGATTAGTATACGATATTGGCTCCTTAAAGGCGATTTAGCATAAAATTGGGCATGTTCATACATATTATAATGCTGCATTTTATTTATGATTGTCATATTTTAATTTTATGTAATTTTTGAATTATGTAATTTTACTTAGTATGGCCTTAGTTTTTAATTGATATTACCCGAAATGTATGGGAATATCGATTCGGTTGTAATTTATTGTGATCTCGTATCACCGTTTTGTAATTTAATAGATTTATTTTATTTTAATTACAAATGTATAATAGGAAGTTATGTAATTTATTATGTAATTTATTTATTCTGGAGTTCCTTGAAGACGGTGCCACTCGAGAAGGCGATCCATCAAAGAGTATTGCCTTGAAATGCGTGCCAAGACCGAAGTTCAAGGGACCAAAGGAGTTGGTTTCCGAATTTGTAATAGTTTATTAGATTTACTATTTTAGGAAGGCCATACTAGGATTTTATTTTTATGTTTTGCATTTTATTTATATGTTGCATGCATCGCTAAATCGCCATAACTAAACATGCATTTTAAATCGAGTTTATCGACCGTGTCAATTACAATTATCGTAGTTCACCGCTTTAGTTCACTTAAAACGTGATAGATAATAAATTTACATGACCTCTCGCTAAAATAAACAATTGAGACTTAGCCTTACCAAAAAGTAGAAACCATGAAAACCTATTTCGTGAGGGAGTGCGCTCGGCCACACCGGGGTACAAACCTTGTTACGTAGGGGAAGTGGGTGATAAATGTCTATCCACCGAATTCATGTTGATAAGGGATGAATCGGCTACCCCGTGCCCAAGTTAATGTGAATTTGGATCATGGACACATTTCTTTGAAATTTGGATTGAGCTCAACGGAAGTATTCGTGACCGTAGTCGCATGTGTTCCGGGCTATAGATAAATATTAGAGTAATTTTATCGACCGATAGTTCTAAAAGTAGAATCGATTAAAGAGTTAATCCACCGAGTTATATTGATAAGGGATGAATCGGCTACCCTGTGCCCAAGTTAATATGAATTTGGGTCTCGGAATCATTTATCAAGTTGGGTAGAGGTCACTAGATAAATGCAATAAAACTTGTTTAAATTAAAATTTTTACGAGTATTATTATTATTTTGAAAACGACAAATGTTTTATTCCTTCTATTTTCGTTTTGTAGACCACTTTTATTTCTCATAACAAATGGCCGCACCAAACACCAACGCCGCACCTCTCACTAATGTTTCATGGCTCCGATCCTTTATGGATCGTTGTAAACTTGAAAAAAATGGGTCAAATTTCTCCGATTGGGATGCCCAACTCAAATTAGCCGCCCAAGGTGACGACAAGCTTCGTTACCTCACCGAGGCCTCTCCACCCGAACCTAATGCTAGGTCGAGTGCCGCCACTAGGGAAGCATATGAGGCTTACCACAAAGAGTCTGCTGCTATGAAAAATGTGTTGATTTTTGCGATGGAGGCGGATCTCCAAAGGAGAGCCTTTAAAATGGGCACTGCTAATGAAATCTATTCCAAACTTGTGACAGTGTTTTCACAAACTCCGAGGATCGTCCAATATGAGGCGGCCTCGGCATTCTTTGATCTCGATTTTAAGGAGGGCCAAAAGGTTAGCCCTCACGTGCTCAAATTGTTGGAGCTAGTCGAGACTTTGAAGATTCAAAAAGTTGAAATCCCCAAAGAGCTTATTGTAGATAGGATTCTACACTCCTTATCCAAAGTCAAAGCGTATGTTCAATTCCGGGTGAATTTTAACATGCAAGACAAGGACGTGTCTCTTGAAGAGTTGCACAAGTTACATGTGCAAGCCGAAAGAGACATGGGGTTAAATGTTAACCCACCTAAGGATGTGCTTAACATAAGCACCAAAAGCAAGGGGAAGTTCAAGAAGAATGGGAAAAAGGGTAAGAGGCAAGCTCCCATGTCCACCAAGGCTAAGACTTTTGAAGCTAGCACTTCCAAGACCAAGAAGGGTCCTCTTGATAAATGCCATTATTGTAATGGTGTTGGACATTGGAAAAGGAATTGTTCCAAGTACCTTGGTGACATCAAAGCTGGAAAGATCACTCCAGTAGGTAAATGACTATCCTTTCTTTTATGTTTCTAATTCAACTATGGTATTTTGATACAAAGTTGTGATAATGTATCCCTTTTTTATTGTAAATAGGGCCTCCTCCAAGCAAAGACAAAGGAAAGGAAAAGCAAGCTTGAGAAATCATCAAGGAGCTAGGAGTAGCTACCAATGAAGCTTGGCTTTTTATTATTGTCTTATTTTAAGTTGTGTTTCGGATTTTTAGAACTATTTTGATTTCCGTGTTTGACATGGAAATGGTTGACCCTTTCTAAACAATGGTTGTATTTTGGATTATGGTGGCTTGGTTTGCAACCCAAGTCACCCCTTTTATCGTATTTGTTTGTTCTAAAAAATTCGTCTTTATATGCTTGCACATAGAAACATATGATCATCTACTTAAAGTGATCTAATAGACAACTATAATGATGGGATTCATTATATGTCCACAAGCTTAAAGCTTGTGTATGATCAATTATAAAGTGATGTTGAGTTGATGAACTCTCCTAAAGGAATGTCAATTACCAAGTACACTCATCAAATCTAAAACTATTAGTCAATCTATGAGATAGTCCTCCTTATACTTCAAAATCATTATTTGTGTCTCATAAGCTATCTTTGAATATCTAGTGTATTTATTCTAAAGATAGAGTGGGAGAAAAATGAAGACACAAAGAATACAAAGATAATTTGTATACTTGAGTAAATGAGATCTACGAAAGAAAGAATGATTTGTATACCTAAATAGATGGTATACACGAATAGTTGAGATCTATGGTCTCGAATAGATGAGATCTACATGACAAAAGAGACCAAGTGAAATAATCAAAAGAATATGTTCTTAAGATAACTACACGAGGAGACCAAAAGAAAGTTTTGAAAGAAAATGACTAAAGAAAAGTCTTAATAAGAGATTTGGCTAGTTTATGAACAACATATGACCAAGAGTTTCAATATTGATATTTACTTAAGAGCCTAAATGAAACAAAGTTGCATCCTTGAAAATAAATGAGATTTATGACTAAAAGTTGCAAAGAAAGATATGCCGATATCTACAAGAGCTAAGTTAATTGTTAACCACGCTAGTATCATTACTTAACCTCATTATGAAAATGAAATGCTTAAACCTCCTTCCGGAAAAGGGTATTTTGAGAAGGACGTGTATTAAATGAAATTCACATTTAAATAATGACATTGCTACGCATCATTGTAAAATGAATGAGTTAGAGATTAAAAATCTCTTTCCATAAGTTTAAGATTGAAACCTTTTCAAAATAGGTATTTTGAAAAGATATGTTGGGAACATATTTGGTTTTATCTTAATAACTTGGCAAAGAAAAATGTATTTCAATTCTTGAAATGTTTCAATTGAGTAGTCAATTATGAAACATGTGGAATTGAGTGGGAGTTTGAAATTTTCATGTGAAGACATGGAATTTAGTGGGAGCAATCATCTTGTAAAAATTTATAACTCATTGCTCATTGAGAATGACGAGCTAGTACTATCTTTACAAAGAAGTATTTGAGTTTTCAATTCTGGATGAAAATGGACTATGATGAATCCAATCACATCCTGGGATGTTGGATAGGTACTGAGATATACACATCAAATCAACGAGAAACGTAGGTTATTCATATCGATGAAAATAGAATTACCATAAGCAGTCATGGTCATTCATTGAACCTAAGAATGGTTGATCACATGATTAAAAATTACTAATGTTTCCGCCATTAGAATAATCATGCACATGTCCTATAATGAATCATATGCTTAAGAGCATGATGAGTCATTGGTAAGCCATAGAATAATTGTCATGAATTCTCAAGAAGAACTAATGAGCTATTCTAGTGTTTGACAGAACACTCTGTTATGTGACAAGAAGTTGCACATATTGAAATTCGAAAAAAACACGTAAGGATTTATGAAAATCCTAAGCTATTCAAGCTAAAAAGAGAAATAAGAAGTTTGAAAAGATACTTGTTATAGTAAGAAGTTACTCAAGACTAGTATTTTCTAATATGCTAGGACTTATGAGAAGTGCTAGGCTAATCATCTTGACAATTGTTGCAAGACCCTACAAAACGTATACCTAGTGCATTGTGAGTTGGTAGAACACTTGACCAGTGCAAGTTATATTATCCACCAAAAATCGTTGGTTATGTGATAAACAACAAGAAAGTTCTTTCAAGATAAAGAATCTAAACCTAGGTTGGGAACCTAGATGTGTACTTGGTAAGGTTCATGCTATGAGAGATAACATGAATATAAAGGAAAGTACAATACAAGAAGTATGAACACATGGACACATGATATGTTAAACTTCTATTGCAATCAACAAGTGTTTTCACACTTATATACATCACAAGGTAGTAATATGGTATTGACTACCCAAATATGATGTCCACATTTGTCGTTTGAGTTATTATTAACTCACCTTATACTTTGTTACATCCAAACGGGTTGTAGAGATAATTGAACCCCGTTAAAGTGAACACGGATTAGCATCGTATTCGCCCATAGTCACATACATGAGGTGACGTCTCGAAGTGACTAGAGTGTGATGAGATTGATGGCAAGTTCAAGTGCCATGGAGTCATATGAGATGACTAGTCGATCACATAGGCAGACTGTTAGGAACACTTTGTCGGGCCTTATGACCGCTTATAGATTTCTGGCAAATTTATATAGCCTGGTCGTGGCGAGAGCTACTATAGTATTCTAATGAGTCGATTCTTTTGACTAAAGACTGTTCGCCTAAGGTGGCACAGTTTCAGATTAACTTTGATTTAGGTTACTATGACCTTCGTAAATGGGATCAAATGGGCATATTTTGGGTTATGATGGTTGTGGCTAGTCGAAGGGAATAAGTGCGATATGAATTGTCCACCCCTTGTCAGGGTTATAACAATATCTCAGGGCCACTCGAGGAGTAATGAACTGGAAATACGTGGCCACGCTCGGAAGGTATCCATGGTGGATAATTCCGGTCAATCAGTTATTCTCCAGATTGAGGAAACCACTCTCGATATGATCACTTGCAAGTACGACCGGAAAAACACCTTGCATTGAGTGGGAGATAGTAATAGGACAAGAGAATTGGTGACGCACACTTGTCGAGGACAAGTGGGAGATTGTTGGAATAAGTGTCCTCCGACAATAATGCGATCACAACTGTTGATCATGATGATCACATGTTTAAATCTCATATTTAAGAATACATGTGGGAAGTAACATTTTACAGTCAACTGGTCCACACATATCGGTAATGATTGGTGACTAGAGTTTGACATTACTTTGTATTTACGACGGTGGTGATCAATTGATCCCGTAAGGTCATACCTATAGGATGATACTCTTAATTGAATATTTAATTGATCGTATGACGATACGAGTTAATTAAATTACTTAAATTGATTTGGACGATTTTGGCAAAGAATATTTACGTGTCTCATTGTAATTTGATTAAATAAGATGCGGTCTAAGTGATCGAATTGTTCTATTACTTAGATGAAATTATTGTTTACGGAAAAAATTGGAACTGAATGAATAATTTATTATAAATACAAGACGTTGTGATTTATAATTGATAAACCGTTTTGGTACAAGTAATTATGAATTACTAAGTCGATTTTGTACATGACGTATTTTTATTAATAAGTTGATTTTTAATATGTTAAAAATACATGACAATTTCACATAACTAGTAACATTTGACAATTGACAAATGACAAAATATAAAATGGACCTCCCATTTTATGTTAGTGCCGAAAAATGGAGGGAGTATAATGTTTAAATTGTGTTAAATAATTAAGTGGAAAGCATAATGATTATAACTAGCTTGTAGCCATGCAAACCTAGTTTTTCTTGAGAAGAATTACAAGCTCATGCATTGGCTCTAATCTCCCCATGCCAACCGGTTTTCAAAGGGCCATTATAGAGGTTTTTCTCTCTAATAATTCATTCACTACTTTACATTATAATTCTAGTGTAAGAAAGATAATTAACTCTCTACATCTTATGAAAAATTAGAGAGATAAAATCTCCAAAAATCCTTCCTCTCTATACCGAAATAATAGAGATCAAAACAATAGTTTTGGGTCATTTTAGTAAGATTATAATTATTCTAGATCAAATAATAATAGTCTTTTAAGGGTCATCTTGGGTATATGATTTAAGGAGGGATTCTATCTTTGAATCCTTGTTCTTCCATTTGTAAGGAAAGCTCAAGAACAAGTGAGAAGGAGAACTCACTTGTGCCCTAAATCCGAAACTACTATAGTAAGAATGACGATTTCTTCTCTTGTCTATTTTAGTTTGCATGCATAAGATCTAGTTTTAATTTTATGACTAAATTAAAATGTAACATATATGAATATGTTGAATAATGAGATTAATAATTTCTTACAAGTGGTATCAGAGCCTTAGGTTGTTTGCATGCAAATCGGTTATTGTTTTTCCGAGTTATAAGATTAACAAACAAAACTTATAAATTTGTGTTTATTATGATATATCACGAAATTTATTTGCATGTTAAAGTTTCTGGTCCTAAATTTTTTTTAGGATATTTTGGTTTATTTATGGTTTTTATTGTTTATTTTATACTATAATGGCATTAAAATGTGATTTTTATGTTAAAAATGTCATTTTTGGACTAAAAATAGCTAAACTTCGATTTTTTCAGTGGTTTTTAGATATGTTTTCACATATATTATTTATTGATGCCTTGTAAATGTTCATGATAAAATGAGTTGTTATGCTCGAAATATGGATTTTTCAAGTTAAAATCGTATTTAAATGGGAAAATAAGTTAATATGAGTTATATTTCGAATCTGGTCCTGGAAATTTAGTATGTTGTCACATGCAATTTTACAAGATGTTTATAAAATATTTGGCTATAATAAAGTCTTTATGCATGATTTATGAATTTTTGATGAAAAATCACATAAATAGTGACTTTAATTAGTAAAATTGCTAAAACATACTTCATGACTAAGGAAAAACGTCACATGTTGCATTTTATCATATATTTCAGATCTAAAAGTGAAAAGTTGATAAAAAATAATTTTTCTCATATTTTTATGGTGATAATTGTTGAAATCGATAAAACGCAGCATTGTTTTTCTCGATAAATTTCCGAAATTTTAACCTAAAGTTTTGAACATTATGAGTGTCATGGTATTTTTCCAGAATGTTCATGAGTTTAAATTTCAAATTTTGAAATTATTTGAAATTTTTATGATTTAATTTGAAGTTTATGACATAATTTTGTATTTTAAAGTCCATTCATGAACAATATTAAGAAATCTAGGTTAATTATTGTCAAATGTTAGTGGAGACTAATTTTGAGTCCTAAGATGGTTAGGGTAATTAACTTGTACATAAATATGATTTTATGTAATTATTGTGATTTTAAAAGGTTAAATCACGCAAATCCGTAAAAAAAAAAAAAAACGTGCCAAACGTATGTAAAATATGCAAACAACTGGACCCGTATAAAATATTTCAGCCTCGATTAAGAATCAAATTAAGCTATTCAATTTCACTCATACTATCATGCCAACAATGTTATCAACTAAACTTTAATTTTATCACCTGTTAAGATACATAACTACTGAACATGCGTGCTACTATCATATAAATACTATAATTTCACATTAATAAGGCTCATGAAATAATCGAACAACTGTATGAAAACTCAACATAGAATTCACATTTTAAAAGTTATGATTCACGTTGTAACTTCCAAAAATCACGAATAAATAACCGTTCAACGAATACTTGAGTTAGATTACTTTTTATAACATACAGAGAGTTAATAATAAGTGAGAAAAAGAATGAGGTCCAAAGCTCAAGAATTCAATTTTTAAAGGATTTTGCAACTCAGTTGGTCCAAACAAGTATGTGACAGTAATTGGTCCGAAACTTGGGTCAGTTTGCAAAACTTACCATTTAATATAGAAACATCAAGAATTTTCGTGGCTTATCAATTTGAAAACATATGCGAATCTAATGATCGATGGAGTTGGAATTATGCAAAAATTATTAATACAATTTAAATGAGGATTTTTACAAAATCGTTGGTCAAAACATCACTGCACCGGAACTTCCTGACCACAGCCCACTAAAATATTTATCACTCCTAACCCTTATATCATATAAGCATGAAACCAACGCCAAATGAACACTAACTCACGAGGCTATCGCTCATAAAATTTTCATCCATAGGAAATAAACGGAAAAGAAATGGCAGTAAGGTCAATTAAAGAGTAAAATCAAACAAAACGAGTTTCAGCACTAAGTCATTCATTTTCTATGTTCCAAACTCTTACAACCATACTATCGATACTAACCCATCCTAACTTAAATCTCACACTGTGTACTTCGTAACATCTACCCCATAGAATCCCTTCGCATCTCGATCTACTCCGTACATCCAAATCACGATTGTTATGACTATAAACAGGCAATTCAATAGTGTTTCTAATTACTATCACAACACTATACTAGCATGGCTTCGGGATCACATAACCGCATATTACTAGACATAGTAGTACTATCAACACATCATTCAACATCCACCCAGATGTATATCATCAATTTGCAATTATTTTCACGCTCACGACTACCACAACACTTCATTGATTATTAACTTGGACTCGAAAATTTATTTCTCATCTCCACAACATCATATGATCACGTCATCATTCATACAAAATACTTACCGTAGCGTTGTCCTACAGAATGGTTAGAATATATGGGTCTCAAGATATACATCAACTCTTTTATGCAATAATCAATGTATCAATCAGTTAACACTTAGGCAACGATATAGGAATTTCATGCTCAACCTCATGCAACTTTTCTACCCTTTCTCTCATATACACTCAGGGTTTCCGGGTCAAACTGAGAGGGCCACTGGTTCGGTGTGAGGGGGCCCCTAACTCATCCCTTACCTTAGTGGGCTCCTAAAAGTTCTATCCCGGGGTTCATTTTATTTAGACTCTTCGTATGTTCATTGGATTCATTGGTTTAGGCCTGAGGATCGTTCGCTCTGATACCACTTTGTAACACCCCGGTTTATGAAGGAGCCTTTAGCAAGACATTCCCTAATAAACCGGACTGTTACCATCTCGGTTTCCCGAGGTAGTGAATAACAAATTAAACTCCAAGGCAAAATTATATAATTACTTTAACTTAATTATTACAAAACCTCTTTTACGTCAAATTACAAAGAACTAACATAAATAAAAGTGAAAGTCTTCTAGATGATGATCTAGCTACTAAGTCTTCTGATCCAGTGTCTCACGCCCACCAAGCTCCCGTTCTATCTCTTAAACCCGTCAAGTCAAGTCTGCTCGCCAATATTTGGGTCATCACTGGTGTTCACGAATACACAGGGTCAACCACGAGGTTGAGTAGGGAAAACAATGAAACAACAAAATATGATATGCATGCTCCTCCGTCACCTCCATCTCCATCTCAACTCATATCTCATAACACATAACCCGGAACGCCCAGCCGTACCGATCCCCTGAGAGACTATATATATCGACCGTAGCCGATCTGCCACTCGCACCGAGGACACCAGGCAAGTCTGCGCAGAACCCGCCCGGGCCTTATCACAACATCGTCATCACCACACCACATCACCACAACATCCTCCATCTCCAATGCATATGAATGCTCAAATAAATTAATGCAACACAATATATATATAAATCACGGAAATCGATAAATCATAAAATCATGTCGGTTACCCGATGTTGTGATATCATACTCAATACGATCAATTCAGTCAATCACCTTCCCGTATATGAATCATAACGTAAATCAACAACCATGAATCAAGTCAACACAATTCAACAACAACGATAATAAGTCAAGTGTATTTCCCTACCTCAAAGTGCCAAAGAAATCCAATTAAGCGATTCAAGCGATCCGAAAAATAAAGCAACGAATTTGATTATCGATCCTTCACGAATCCGTCACCTAAAACAATTATAATATTTATAATTACCAATTACTAAATATAGAAATCTCCCAAAATAGAAGCTACTAAGAAAATAGATAGGTTACCTAATATAGAGAGTTCCTAAAAATAGAAGCTTTCCCGAAATACAATCCCGACACCAAACTTATGCCAAACTGATAACTAAAATAACCCGATTAGTATTTGACCCAACTTCCCAACATAGAAAGTTACTAAAGTAGAATTTCTTAAAATGGAAACTTTCCCGATATAGTAACTTTTCTCTTTTAACAAACCCGACTCAAAACCCGTCTTTAATTATTTAAATAACTCGGGAATTAAATTAAATAACTAATTTAATGAATTAAACGATTTAAGAAAAACCCGAATCAAACGAACAACTCAAACAACCCGCACTTCACTCTCGCCCACACCCTTCAAACGCCGCCCAACCACCACGACAACCACCAGCCATGTTCCCCACTTCGACCCCACCACCAACAACCACCACCACCTGGTCGATCGCCACGGCGAGTCGAACCAGGGTCGTCATTCGGCCTGTTCACCGCCAAGCCTCACCAAACGCCCATTTTCTCCACCTACAACCACCGCAACTCTCACCTATCCCCTGCCAAATCACCACCGTCATGCTCGCCGCCAAACCACGCACCCGGACACGGTGGCACCACCGTTTCGACCTTCCCCAAGTCCACGGTGGCGCCACCCCAAACCTACCCATCTAAACCCGTCTCGAAAACCACCGCATAAACCCGTTTCTACCCCCTTGTCGCCGCCGCCCTTCCAACAACCACCACCACCGCCTAAAACCACCTCAACAACCACCACCCCACTCGACCCTTACCACACTACTCCCTTACCCTGCCAACAACCACCAGCAAAGCCTCACCAAGACACGCACAACCCCCAAAACCCCGACAGAAAAGATGAAAACAGAGGAGAAAGGTTGCACTCTTACCTTTTTCCGCCACCACAACAGCCACCAGGGCCACCCACGGTCGTCGCCAACCACCCTAAGGGCTTCCTTGCTGCGCCGTCAACACCCAGCTCACTCTCTCTCTCTCTCTCTTTATGCGTGAAGGTTGATGTTGGTGTTGATGAAGAAGGGAGGCGTGAGGGAGGCGGGTGAGAGGAAGGGTTAGGTAGTGTTTTGGGTTAATTAGGGTTAGGGTTTAGGGTTAAATATATTATTGGGCCAACTCAAATGGGTTAGCTCACATTTCGAATTCCATATAAACCCGTCTCAATTAACTTACGATAGCTCAACGTAATTATCGACTCAACAATTAACCCGACTTAATTAGTAATATAAAATGTATAATAACTAATACATAATAATATCCGTTTAATCGATTATATAAAATACGAGGTATTACAGTCTTCCCCCCTTAAAATGAAGTTCGTCCCGAAGTTCGCTCCCGTACTCAAACATCAGAAGGGTATTGTATATCGTACATACGGACGTCACGCATTTCTAACATAGTTAACACACACTTTTGACACATCAATTAAACATAATAGACACGAGATGTTACATTCCGCCCTCCTAAAAATAAACTTCGTCCCGAAGTTTAACTCATCTTCACTTAACCAACTAACTGTAACTAATAACTACCCGAGAACCCAAATGTATAACCACTAAATAATCACCTGAGACACCGTCCTCTTCCTTCTAAATTCCGATCTCAAACTCAAATAACTCAATCACCATGGTCACACTGGACCGTAAACATAACTCCTGTAACATAACTCGGCTCATAACTCAGTACCCGTAGTTTAACTACGCTCTCATTTTACACATCAACCAACTAAGAAGTAGGAACAAAACATATAGAACTCATTTGCATAGGTACCCCACAACGAAATATCAACTTGATCAAAACTACGATCTACAAACAAGTGCAACATAAACCTTAAGATTTTACAATCCTACCCGACTAGAAACATGGTTACGTCCTCGTAACCTCTTTTCAACTTTCATATACATATGCAACAAAATCACTATCAACCACATGTAACAGGAAAGAACACATGATAAGAGATTGCGCATTAACATTAAAGTCGAAACAAGGTTTTATTATGGAAATAACTGATTGTCAACAAGTAACATTTATTACTTAGCTCATGCTTAACTTAAAACACAACATCAAACTAAAAGAACAACAAGAAAGGAACCAAGGTTTACACGGTTTCACAACTAAACAAATTTGATGATCAATTATAGACCATGAACGAGCGAGAGTAAAATCAACAAAATAATTTAAGAAACTTCTCCCATTTGTAAACATATCACAAAAAATAGATCTACCACTACTATCCATCACAATCACAGGATCTTATTGACATGTCCGTACAACCATTTACTCACTCACTGGTTTAGGTCACAAATTAGGCCGGTGAATTTAAGCAATCAACAACATACTCATAATTCATATTTTAAATTATCAAAATTGTTTGCACGATATCAATTCTGAAAACATATTTCCCAATAAAAGTAACAACATATGATCTATGACAACAACAACATTACTTCCATATCACACATGTGTTTAACATTTTAGCAATCATATCATTCAATTGTGTTCAGCAACTGAGTATAACTCATTTTCAGCAAAACAAAAGATATCGTATAATTAGCTTAAACATATACATTTGCCATCATATACTTTGTAGAACACTAGCTATGATAAAAGATTAGCAATTTGAACAACTTCTCTGATTTGCACGATTTGAATAATTAGGCAACTCGTAGGCTCAATTAAACGTAACTATAACGACTATCATTTAAACCAATGCATAACATGAGAATCATCAAAGGGTTATCCCATTATAATTGTCAACATAGTTATCATAAACAGTCTTTATTAGAATATAATTGATAGTAACGACTCGAGAATATAGATATGCCAAATGTCGTGCTACATCAAACAATTTCCTTCATATCACGCCCATACAATTGCAAGAATCACTTTAGCATTTTATGACAATATAATAACGAACATATTCAATAAGGAATAACAACACTGTTTATTATTATGTCATAGGTTTAGGTTCAACTGAAATAATTTAATGCGATGAAGGTAATAAGTATAACTATAGGCACACAACTCACATGAAAGACATTAGAACTCAGATGACATTCTACATGTGTGAACATTTACACATAATCATTACTACCATCCATGTGTAAACATTTAAACATAATTATTATAAATATTAATGCGAGTATATTAGAACAATCAAATTATCATTTAACGCCATCAACTTTACCAAGATATGACAATATAGTTTTATATTTATAAATATCCGACCACTATGCAAATATGATGAACACACCAGAGATATTACAACATGCCAAACGTATGTAAAATATGCAAACAACTGGACCCGTATAAAATATTTCAGCCTCGATTAAGAATCAAATTAAGCTATTCAATTTCACTCATACTATCATGCCAACAATGTTATCAACTAAACTTTAATTTTATCACCTGTTAAGATACATAACTACTGAACATGCGTGCTACTATCATCATATAAATACTATAATTTCACATTAATAAGGCTCATGAAATAATCGAACAACTGTATGAAAACTCAACATAAAATTCACATTTTAAAAGTTATGATTCACGTTGTAACTTCCAAAAATCACGAATAAATAACCGTTCAATGAATACTTGAGTTAGATTACTTTTTATAACATACAGAGAGTTAATAATAAGTGAGAAAAAGAATGAGGTCCAAAGCTCAAGAATTCAATTTTTAAAGGATTTTGCAACTCAGTTGGTCCAAACAAGTATGTGACAGTAATTGGTCCGAAACTTGGGTCAGTTTGCAAAACTTACCATTTAATATAGAAACATCAAGAATTTTCGTGGCTTATCAATTTAAAAACATATGCGAATCTTATGATCGATGGAGTTGGAATTATGCAAAAATTATTAATACAATTTAAATGAGGAGTTTTACAAAATCGTTGGTCAAAACATCACTGCACCGGAACTTCCTGACCACAGCCCACTAAAATATTTATCATTCCTAACCCGTATATCATATAAGCATGAAACCAACGCCAAATGAACACTAACTCACGAGGCTATCTCTCATAAAATTTTCATCCATAGGAAATAAACAGAAAAGAAATGGCAGCAAGGTCAATTAAAGAGTAAAATCAAACAAAACGAGTTTCAACACTAAGTCATTCATTTTCTATGTTCCAAACTCTTACAACCATACTATCGATACTAACCCATCCTAACTTAAATCTCACACTGTGTACTTCGTAACATCTACCCCATAGAATCCCTTCGCATCTCGATCTACTCCGTACATCCAAATCACGATTGTTATGACTATAAACAGGCAATTTAATAGTGTTTCTAATTACTATCACAACACTATACTAGCATGGCTTCGGGATCACATAACCGCATATTACTAGACATAGTAGTACTATCAACACATCATTCAACATCCACCCAGATGTATATCATCAATTTGCAATTATTTTCACGCTCACGACTACCACAACACTTCATTGATTATTAACTTGGACTCGAAAATTTATTTCTCATCTCCACAACATCATATGATCACGTCATCATTCATACAAAATACTTACCGTAGCGTTGTCCTGCACAATGGTTAGAATATATGGGTCTCAAGATATACATCAACTCTTTTATGCAATAATCAATGTATCAATCAGTTAACACTTAGGCAACGATATAGGAATTTCATGCTCAACCTCATGCAACTTTTCTACCCTTTCTCTCATATACACTCAGGGTTTCCGGGTCAAACTGAGAGGGCCACTGGTTCGGTGTGAGGGGGCCCCTAACTCATCCCTTACCTTAGTGGGCTCCTAACAGTTCTATCCCGGGGTTCATTTTATTTAGACTCTTCCTATGTTCATTGGATTCATTGGTTTAGGCCTGAGGATCGTTCGCTCTGATACCACTTTGTAACACCCCGGTTTATGAAGGAGCCTTTTGTAACACCCCGGCCCAAACCGGGTCGGGAGCGGTTACTTATGATAGCTCACCAGGCTGTGTACATGGCCCACAGATCAACACGGGTCCTTTATAGCGCATTTTGTCCTCACTCATGCGCATCCCGGAAACCTTCCTAGGAGGTCACCCATCCTAAGACTACTCCCAATAAAGCACGCTTAACTTTGGAGTTCTTTCGCATGGATGACCATAAAAGAAAGTGCACTTTGTTGATATGAGTAGTACTTCCAATCCCTTTAAGCACTAGTCATTTAAGCTTATCACTGGACCTCTTCAATTCCGTAAGCCTATCACTGGACCTCTTCAATTACCGTGGGGTGTTACAGTCACCCCCACTTGAAGAACGCAACGTCCTCGTTGCGCCTGGGAGCATAACCGCTAACCCAGAATCCTCCCCCGCTAGGTGTGTGATCACAATGGAGCGTATAACCACTGCCTCCAGGAGCGTATAACAACAGCCTCCGATCACCATAGGGTCGCAGGGTTGCTCTGATACCACTTGTAACACCCCGGCCCAAACCGGGTCGGGAGCGGTTACTTATGATAGCTCACCAGGCTGTGTACATGGCCCACAGATCAACACGGGTCCTTTATAGCGCATTTTGTCCTCACTCATGCGCATCCCGGAAACCTTCCCAGGAGGTCACCCATCCTAAGACTACTCCCAATAAAGCACGCTTAACTTTGGAGTTCTTTCGCATGGATGACCATAAAAGAAAGTGCACTTTGTTGATATGAGTAGTACTTCCAATCCCTTTAAGCACTAGTCATTTAAGCTTATCACTGGACCTCTTCAATTCCGTAAGCCTATCACTGGACCTCTTCAATTACCGTGGGGTGTTACACCTTTAGCAAGACATTCCCTAATAAACCGGACTGTTACCATCTCGGTTTCCCGAGGTAGTGAATAACAAATTAAACTCCAAGGCAAAATTATATAATTACTTTAACTTAATTATTACAAAACCTCTTTTACGTCAAATTACAAAGAACTAACATAAATAAAAGTGAAAGTCTTCTAGATGATGATCTAGCTACTAAGTCTTCTGATCCAGTGTCTCACGCCCACCAAGCTCCCGTTCTATCTCTTAAACCTGTCAAGTCTGCTCGCCAATATTTGGGTCATCACAGGTGTTCACGAATACACAGGGTCAACCACGAGGTTGAGTAGGGAAAACAATGAAACAACAAAATATGATATGCATGCTCCTCCGTCACCTCCATCTCCATCTCAACTCATATCTCATAACACATAACCCGAACGCCTGACCGTACCGATCCCCTGATGAGACTATATATATCGACCGTAGCCGATCTGCCCACTCGCACTGAGGACACCAGGGCAAGTCCTGCAGAACCCGCCTGGGCCTTATCACAACATCGTCATCACCACACCACATCACCACAACATCCTCCATCTCCAATGCATATGAATGCTCAAATAAATTAATGCAACACAATATATATATAAATCACGGAACTGATAAATCATAAAATCATGTCGGTTACCCGATGTTGTGATATCATACTCAATACGATCAATTCAGTCAATCACCTTCCCGTATATGAATCATAACGTAAATCAACAACCATGAATCAAGTCAACACAATTCAACAACAACGATAATAAGTCAAGTGTATTTCCCTACCTCAAAGTGCCAAAGAAATCCAATTAAGCGATTCAAGCGATCCGAAAAATAAAGCAACGAATTTGATTATCGATCCTTCACGAATCCGTCACCTAAAACAATTATAATATTTATAATTACCAATTACTAAATATAGAAATCTCCCAAAATAGAAGCTACTAAGAAAATAGATAGGTTACCTAATATAGAGAGTTCCTAAAAATAGAAGCTTTCCCGAAATACAATCCCGACACCAAACTTATGCCCAACTGATAACTAAAATAACCCGATTAGTATTTGACCCAACTTCCCAACATAGAAAGTTACTAAAGTAGAATTTCTTAAAATGGAAACTTTCCCGATATAGTAACTTTTCTCTTTTAACAAACCCGACTCAAAACCCGTCTTTAATTATTTAAATAACTCGGGAATTAAATTAAATAACTAATTTAATGAATTAAACGATTTAAGAAAAACCCGAATTAAACGAACAACTCAAACAACCTGCACTTCACTCTCGCCCACACCCTTCAAACGCCGCCTGAACCACCACGACAACCACCAGCCATGTTCCCCACTTCGACCCCACCACCAACAACCACCACCAGCCTGGTCGACTGCCGCCGGCGAGTCGAACCAGGGCTGTCATTTGGCCTGGTTCACCGCCAAGCCTGACCAAACGCCCATTTTCTCTACCTACAACCACCGCAACTCTCACCTATCCCCTGCCAAATCACCACCGTCATGCTCGCCGCCAAACCACGCACCCAGACACAGTGGCACCACCGTTTCGACCTCCCCCAAGTCCACGGTGGCGCCACCCCAAACCTACCCATCTAAACCCGTCTGAAAACCACTGCATAAACCCGTTTCTACCCCCTTGTCGCTGCCGCCCTTCACAACCACCACCACCGCCTAAAACCACCTCAACAACCACCACCCCACTCGACCCTTACCACACTACTCCCTTACCCTGCCAACAACCACCAGCAAAGCCTCACCAAGACACGCACAACCCCCAAAAACCCGACAGAAAAGATGAAAACAGAGGAGAAAGGTTGCACTCTTTCCTTTTTCCGCCACCACAACAGCCACCAGGGCCACCCACGGTCGTCGCCAACCACCCTAAGGGCTTCCTTGCTGCGCCGTCAACACCCAGCTCACTCTCTCTCTCTCTCTCTCTTTATGTGTGAAGGTTGATGTTGGTGTTGATGAAGAAGGGAGGCGTGAGGGAGGCGGGTGAGAGGAAGGGTTAGGTAGTGTTTTGGGTTAATTAGGGTTAGGGTTTAGGGTTAAATATATTATTGGGCCAACTCAAATGGGTTAGCTCACATTTCGAATTCCATATAAACCCGTCTCAATTAACTTACGATAGCTCAACGTAATTATCGACTCAACAATTAACCCGACTTAATTAGTAATATAAAATGTATAATAACTAATATATAATAATATCCGTTTAATCGATTATATAAAATACGGGGTATTACAGGCTACCCCGTGCCCAAGTTAATGTGAATTTGGATCATGGACACATTTCTTTGAAATTTGGATTGAGCTCAACGGAAGTATTCGTGACCGTAGTCGCATGTGTTCCGGGCTATAGATAAATATTAGAGTAATTTTATCGACCGATAGTTCTAAAAGTAGAATCGATTAAAGAGTTAATCCACCGAGTTATATTGATAAGGGATGAATCGGCTACCCTGTGCCCAAGTTAATATGAATTTGGGTCTCGGAATCATTTATCAAGTTGGGTAGAGGTCACTAGATAAATGCAATAAAACTTGTTTAAATTAAAATTTTAACGAGTATTATTATTATTTTGAAAACGACAAATGTTTTATTCCTTCTATTTTCGTTTTGTAGACAACTTTTATTTCTCATAACAAATGGCTGCACCAAACACCAACGCCGCACCTCTCACTAATGTTTCATGGCTCCGATCCTCTATGGATCGTTGTAAACTTGAAAAGAATGGGTCAAATTTCTCCGATTGGGATGCCCAACTCAAATTAGCCGCCCAAGGTGACGACAAGCTTCGTTACCTCACCGAGGCCTCTCCACCCGAACCTAATGCTAGGTAGAGTGCCGCCACTAGGGAAGCATATGAGACTTACCACAAAGAGTCCGCTGCTATGAAAAATGTGTTGATTTTTGCGATGGAGGCGGATCTCCAAAGGAGAGCCTTTAAAATGGGCACCGCTAATGAAATCTATTCCAAACTTGTGACAGTGTTTTCACAAACTCCGAGGATCGTCCAATATGAGGCGGCCTCGGCATTCTTTGATCTCGATTTTAAGGAGGGCCAAAAGGTTAGCCCTCACGTGCTCAAATTGTTGGAGCTAGTCGAGACTTTGAAGATTCAAAAAGTTGAAATCCCCAAAGAGCTTATTGTAGATAGGATTCTACACTCCTTATCCAAAGTCAAAGCGTATGTTCAATTCCGGGTGAATTTTAACATGCAAGACAAGGACGTGTTTCTTGAAGAGTTGCACAAGTTACTTGTGCAAGCCGAAAGAGACATGGGGTTAAATGTTAACCCACCTAAGGATGTGCTTAACATAAGCACCAAAAGCAAGGGGAAGTTCAAGAAGAATGGGAAAAAGGGTAAGAGGCAAGCTCCCATGTCCACCAAGGCTAAGACTTTTGAAGCTACCACTTCCAAGACCAAGAAGGGTCCTCTTGATAAATGCCATTATTGTAATGGTGTTGGACATTGGAAAAGGAATTGTTCCAAGTACCTTGGTGACATCAAAGCTGGAAAGATCACTCCAGTAGGTAAATGACTATCCTTTCTTTTATGTTTCTAATTCAACTATGGTATTTTGATACAAAGTTGTGATAATGTATCCCCTTTTTATTGTAAATAGGGCCTCCTCCAAGCAAAGACAAAGGAAAGGAAAAGCAAGCTTGAGAAATCATCAAGGAGCTAGGAGTAGCTACCAATGAAGCTTGGCTTTTTATTATTGTCTTATTTTAAGTTGTGTTTCGGATTTTTAGAACTATTTTGATTTCCGTGTTTGACATGGAAATGGTTGATCCTTTCTAAACAATGGTTGTATTTTGGATTATGGTGGCTTGGTTTGCAACCCAAGTCACCCCTTTTATCGTATTTGTTTGTTCTAAAAAATTCGTCTTTATATGCTTGCACATAGAAACATATGATCATCTACTTAAAGTGATCTAATAGACAACTATAATGATGGGATTCATTATATGTCCACAAGCTTAAAGCTTGTGTATGATCAATTATAAAGTGATGTTGAGTTGATGAACTCTCCTAAAGGAATGTCAATTACCAAGTACACTCATCAAATCTAAAACTATTAGTCAATCTATGAGATAGTCCTCCTTATACTTCAAAATCATTATTTGTGTCTCATAAGCTATCTTTGAATATCTAGTGTATTTATTCTAAAGATAGAGTGGGAGAAAAATGAAGACACAAAGAATACAAAGATAATTTGTATACTTGAGTAAATGAGATCTACGAAAGAAAGAATGATTTGTATACCTAAATAGATGGTATACACGAATAGTTGAGATCTATGGTCTCGAATAGATGTGATCTACATGACAAAAGAGACCAAGTGAAATAATCAAAAGAATATGTTCTTAAGATAACTACACGAGGAGACCAAAAGAAAGTTTTGATATAAAATGACTAAAGAAAAGTCTTAATAAGAGATTTGGCTAGTTTATGAACAACATATGACCAAGAGTTTCAATATTGATATTTACTTAAGAGCCTAAATGAAACAAAGTTGCATCCTTGAAAATAAATGAGATTTATGACTAAAAGTTGCAAAGAAAGATATGCCGATATCTACAAGAGCTAAGTTAATTGTTAACCACGCTAGTATCATTACTTAACCTCATTATGAAAATGAAATGGTTAAACCTCCTTCCGGAAAAGGGTATTTTGAGAAGGATGTGTATTAAATGAAATTCACATTTAAATAATGACATTGCTACGCATCATTATAAAATGAATGAGTTAGAGATTAAAAATCTCTTTCCATAAGTTTAAGATTGAAACCTTTTCAAAATAGGTATTTTGAAAAGATATGTTGGGAACATATTTTGTTTTATCTTAATAACTTGGCAAAGCAAAATGTATTTCAATTCTTGAAATGTTTCAATTGAGTAGTCAATTATGAAACATGTGGAATTGAGTGGGAGTTTGAAATTTTCATGTGAAGACATGGAATTTAGTGGGAGCAATCATCTTGTAAAAATTTATAACTCATTGCTCATTGAGAATGATGAGCTAGTACTATCTTTACAAAGAAGTATTTGAGTTTTCAATTCTGGATGAAAATGGACTATGATGAATCCAATCACATCCTGGGATGTTGGATAGGTATTGAGATATACACATCAAATCAACGAGAAACGTAGGTTATTCATATCGATGAAAATGGAATTACCATAAGCAGTCATGGTCATTCATTGAACCTAAGAATGGTTGATCACATGATTAAAAATTACTAATGTTTCCGCCATTAGAATAATCATGCACTTGTCCTATAATGAATCATATGCTTAAGAGCATGATGAGTCATTGGTAAGCCATAGAATAATTGTCATGAATTCTCAAGAAGAACTAATGAGCTATTCTAGTGTTTGACAGAACACTCTGTTATGTGACAAGAAGTTGCACATATTGAAATTCGAAAAAAACACGTAAGGATTTATGAAAATCCTAAGCTATTCAAGCTAAAAGGAGAAATAAGAAGTTTGAAAAGATACTTGTTATAGTAAGAAGTTACTCAAAACTAGTATTTTCTAATATGCTAGGACTTGTGAGAAGTGCTAGGCTAATCATCTTGACAATTGTTGCAAGACCCTACAAAACGTATACCTAGTGCATTGTGAGTTGGTAGAACACTTGACCAGTGCAAGTTATATTATCCACCAAAATTCGTTGGTTATGTGATAAACAACAAGAAAGTTCTTTCAAGATAACGAACCTAAACCTAGGTTGGGAACCTAGATGTGTACTTGGTAAGGTTCATGCTATGAGAGATAACATGAATATAAAGGAAAGTGCAATACAAGAAGTATGAACACATGAACACATGGTATGTTAAACTTCTATTGCAATCAACAAGTGTTTTCACACTTATATACATCACAAGGTAGTAATATGGTATTGACTACCCAAATATGATGTCCACATTTGTCGTTTGAGTTATTATTAACTCACCTTATACTTTGTTACATCCAAACGGGTTGTAGAGATAATTGAACCCCGTTAAAGTGAACACGGATTAGCATCGTATTCGCCCATAGTCACTTACATGAGGTGACGTCTCGAAGTGACTAGAGTGTGATGAGATTGATGGCAAGTTCAAGTGCCATGGAGTCATGTGAGATGACTAGTCGATCACATAGGCAGACTGTTAGGAACACTTTGTCGGGCCTTATGACCGCTTATAGATTTCTGGCAAATTTATATAGCCTGGTCGTGGCGAGAGCTACTATAGTATTCTAATGAGTCGATTCTTTTGACTAAAGACTGTTCGCCTAAGGTGGCACAGTTTCAGATTAACTTTGATTTATGTTACTATGACCTTCGTAAATGTGGTCAAATGGGCATATTTTGGGTTATGATGGCTGTGGCTAGTCGAAGGGAATAAGTGCGATATGAATTGTCCACCCCTTGTCAGGGTTATAACAATATCTCAGGGCCACTCGAGGAGTAATGAACTGGAAATACGTGGCCACGCTCGGAAGGTATCCATGGTGGATAATTCCGGTCAATCAGTTATTCTCCAGATCGAGGAAACCACTCTCGATATGATCACTTGCAAGTACGACCGGAAAGACACCTTGCATTGAGTGGGAGATAGTAATAGGACAAGAGAATTGGTGACGCACACTTGTCGAGGACAAGTAGGAGATTGTTGGAATAAGTGTCCTCCGACAATAATGCGATCACAACTGTTGATCATGATGATCACATGTTTAAATCTCATATTTAAGAATACATGTGGGAAGTAACATTTTACAGTCAACTGGTCCACACATATCGGTAATGATTGGCTGACTAGAGTTTGACATTACTTTGTCAATGACGGTGGTGATCAGTTGATCCCGTAAGGTCATACCTATAGGATGATACTCTTAATTGAATATTTAATTGATCGTATGACGATACGAGTTAATTAAATTACTTAAATTGACGGACGATTTTGGAAGTAATATTTACGTGTCTCATTGTAATTTGATTAAATAAGATGCGGTCTAAGTGATCGAATTGTTCTATTACTTAGATGAAATTATTGTTTACGAAAACAATTGGAACTGAATGAATAATTTATTATAAATACAAGACGTTGTGATTTATAATTGATAAACCGTTTTGGTACAAGTAATTATGAATTACTAAGTCGATTTTGTACATGACGTATTTTTATTAATACGTTGATTTTTAATATGTTAAAAATACATGACAATTTCACATGACTAGTAACATGTGACAATTGACAAATGACAAAATATAAAATGGACCTCCCATTTTATGTAAGTGCCGAAAAATGGAGGGAGTATAATGTTTAAATTGTGTTAAATAATTAAGTGGAATACATAATGATTATAACTAGCTTGTAGCCATGCAAACCTAGTTTTTCTTGAGAAGAATTACAAGCTCATGCATTGGCTCTAATCTCCCCATGCCAACCGGTTTTCAAAGGGCCATTATAGAGGTTTTTCTCTCTAATAATTCATTCACTACTTTACATTATAATTCTAGTGTAAGAAAGATAATTAACTCTCTACATATTATGAAAAATTAGAGAGATAAAATCTCCAAAAATCCTTCCTCTCTATACCGGAATAATAGAGATCAAAACAATAGTTTTGGGTCATTTTAGTAAGATTATAATTATTCTAGATCAAATAATAATAGTCTTTTAAGGGTCATCTTGGGTATATGCTTTAAGGAGGGATTCTATCTTTGAATCCTTGTTCTTCCATTTGTAAGGAAAGCTCAAGAACAAGTGAGAAGGAGAACTCACTTGTGCCCTAAATCCGAAACTACTATAGTAAGAATGACGATTTCTTCTCTTGTCTATTTAAGTTTGCATGCATAAGATCTAGTTTTAATTTTATGACTAAATTAAAATGTAACATATATGAATATGTTGAATAATGAGATTAATAATTTCTTACAGGAGGCCCCTTCTATCGCCTGCTGGCTCGCGCCTCATGTAGCCGCCTGGTACAGGACCTGTTCCCTTTCCAACATTAGTCTAGGACGATCACGACTCCGGTTAGCCCGGATATGAGACGGATCAGACGACTATTTGTTTATTTCAAAATCACATTTGCAAAATGCCTTACTAAGACAAATGGATCATGTTATGCACCCTAAACCTAATACGGTAAATGGATGTTTAATTTCCGTCTTGCATGCAAATCAATCATTAATCCAACTCGACATCTTATACTTGATACTTGGATTAAATCAACCGACTTAGAAAGCTCTCACATGTTAGGTTTAAATTATTGGATGCGCATTCATGCATTTAAACCGTTTTATCAACTTTTGCATTCAACCAACCAAGATCGATCGGTAGAGGCGCTACATGGGCGGGATTGGGTGTCCGATTAAAGGGCTTCCCAATACGTACCTTCACCTCTTACTCAGAAACTTTGGATAGTGGACGACCTTATCCAGGGCGTACGAGAGTCATTCTAGAGATAGGATGCTAAAGAGGGACGATTTCCTTATCTTTAGTACCTATGTCAAACGCTGCTTTGTGCTTAGATTTGACCGAGGTATAAAGTGGATTTCGAACGGGTTCCAAGCATCCCACAAATGCTTGGTGGCGACTCCGAATATCTCTAATCGTTTCGAGACCCTTACCGAGACGAAACCGACCGATCTAAAACGATCCGGTCGAAAGCATTTTTACGCCGCCGAGCGTGGCTTTCAACAGACCGCTGCATGTCCACAGATTGGCCTAGCATGTAGGTGGCCCGTGACCGCGGACCGGTACGTGGCCCAAATCCACAGACCGAGATGTTGCCCATGTCCACAATATTCCAGACCCAGAATCTGAGTCTAAATCAAGAACGAGTATGAAATCAAATACGGAATACTACTGAAGTCTATATAGAATCAAGACATCAATAAAGATAGTCAGCTAGCACCCTCACTTAGCCTATCACACACCCTAAGTCCTTCTTGAGACCGTTACAGGGAGATAGTTAGGAATTTTTAGAATACTCTCAAGCTCGTCGAGTATACCTATCCTTTAGGGCCAAGACATGGAAGCTTGATCCGACGTTATTTTAACCTACCTTTATGTGCTTAGGCTACATCAAGGCAAGAGACTCCATTTCCAAGCTATATTACAAGCCGTAATCCCATCAAGCCTCAACTCCACAAAATCAAAGCTCCAGAGATTTGTTCATCAAAGCCTCTTATTTCCGAGCTCCACATTCCAAATATCCAATCCAGTTTCACCTTGACCCAGACACGGAGTCTTCAGATACTTTGCTACCTAGAACAGGACATACCCATATCATCCTTAGGGTCCACTAGGTGTGCTCACATGACAAGGAAATTTTTACAAACTTGATTACACCTCTTTGGTCTATAATCAGAGGGAGTTATCTCAAATCGATTCTTCGAGTCACCAAAGGAATATACTCTCCTTACCCATGCACTTTAAGGTCCTGACAACATAAGCTTAGGCACACACCTGAACTACGAGCATGGATTGATTTCACCTCTTCAGGTGAATAGGTAGGCAGTCCTTTCTTACACAAGAAGGATACAACCACAACACCCAAATAAAATTAACCAAACCTCAGAACTACGATCTGGTTTGATTTCACTTCACGTGAATACGTAGGCAGTCCTCAAGGATACAACCATCCCAACTTTCAACCTCAATTATCAACTATCAACCTCAATTATCAACCATCCCAATTAACAACTTTCAACCACCTTAATTATCAACCATCCCAATTTTCAACCTTCCAACCTCAATTAACATCCCTTTCACAACAAAATTTTCCTCTTTACTGGGGTTTCTTCTTGTCGCCCAGTCTTCTTTTTTTACCAAATTCCAGAGTCACCTTCTCATCCTGGGGGTTTCTCTTCCGAGATGCCACCCTTCCTTTACTCCTCTCTCATTTGAGTCAAGCTAGTACTCGGTCCAGGCGATGATGAGGTCTTAGATCGATTCTCGAAGTTATCGTGCCTCAAGAAGGATATCTTTTATAGCAAGACAATGTCAAAAGACGTCCAAGTAGATAGCTGACCATAGCTCATACCTTTCATTTATATGCCTTCATCATTCTCTCAATTATTCTACCTTTTGGAACTGATACTCATTGTCATCCACACTTGGCTAGGGGTTGCGCAAACTTAGGCAAAGTCTGTCGCGTCAAATCTAAGTGAGTGTTGCGTCAGTCTATCGTCTTACATCCTAGTGAGTCGATGTCGTGTCAAGTCCTGTGACTAAAGCCCATTGAATGTGCATAACGCATTACAAACAACAATTTTTCTCTGAGCAAGTTTTAAAAAACTTTTATAAAGAAACAAATTTTGCAAAACCTATGTGCTTCCTCATTTGAGGTTCATGTGCTAATTGTTTATGTGCTTATATGCTATGTGCTAATTGCCTATTAGATTGCGTTCTTGTGTGGCTACTAACCATACAGGTAAGTATCAGAAGCAGTGCTCGCTCCAACTGGGGGCTTCGCTCAAGTATACATTCTTCCCATGACGATCAAGATGTTCCTAAATCGTCAATATATTCCCCAGCGAGAGTTCATGACAGCCGATTGCACTTCTCGAGAGACGGAGTTTGTTTGAAAGCAGATACAAGCATATTTCCCAGAAATGATTCAATCCAGACAGAGTCATTCCCCAGCAAGAGTTCGCTTGAGACCGACGCAAGCAGATTCAACCTCAAGTTTTTGCCAGAGTTTGCTTGAGACCGACGCAAGCAGATTCCCCAGCAGTTTCTACCGACGTCCTGCTACCCTCAATATTATTGTTTCCTCACAGAGTTCGGCAAAGGTGTCGTTCTCCAGAAGTTCCCGAACCAGCGCCTCCTTCCTTAGGTTCGTAAACCCAAAGTTAGGATTCTTACCCCCTAGATTCTTAGATCCCAAAATGGCTTCCTTTAGGTTCATAAGCCTTTAAGCTCCCACACCAACGTCCTTAGGTTCATAAACCCATAATTCCTTTTGGAGTTCTCATACCTCAGAAAGCTTAAACGCACGCGTTTAAAACAAGAATTAGTAACCCAGTAGTTCCTAAACTTAACCCTAGGATCCCAATTTCTCTTAGGTTCATAAGCCTTTAAGTTCCTATACCAGCCGTCCTTTTAGGTTCGTACACCCAGGATCATATTCCTTTAGGATCACCTTTTCTCTTTAGGATCATAATCCTTTAGGATCACCTTTTCTTAGAGTTCCTACACCCAAACCTTGGTTACCCATTAGGTTAAACTTATATTTGGCCTCCTTCCCGTCGATGTTTTCCTTTAGGGCCCCACACCCTAGCACAATCCTTACATATCCATTAGGTCTTATCCTTAGCTCCTACGCAACTCCGGAAACATCTCGAGAAAGAAGTCTCAGGTATGGTTTCTTCTTATGGCTGGCGAACTTCCTTACATAGTCTAATGGACTTTAAACGACCCTCCTCGGAAGTCGACAGACTCTAAAATGTTCCCGACGACAGGTCCTTGGTTCAGACCCCTTGAGCGGGCCTCGCGTCGCCATGGTCTTCAGGTTGTAATATTCGATTGACCTGATGGATATACTTTGACTTTCGCCTTGTCTAAGCCTCAGTCAAAGTGGGGGCTCTATAGATACCTCGTTTGTGCACCTCCCGCCAAACACCCAGTGATGATTGGGCCACATGTTTAGCATATGTCGCGATTTTATGATGTTTCATAAATCGGTTAATAAAAGGTAACTCATACACTTGTGTCTACCCCTTGGTTGTCGTCTAGTTGTCATTACGGTCGTTTTGGCAGTAATTAGAGTACATTTGGAGTCCGGGTCAAAAACCGTCTTCATTTCTTAAAACCGTCAAATCCCGAGTCAAAGAAATGTGCTTGTCTACCTAAGGTTAGGATGTCATAAAATGTTATGGGTATTTCTCATTTTGAGTCTCATATCACTTCTTTGGGCTAAACTTTTAGTTTACATTACAAAATGTGCATTTCATTTATCAAAAATGACAACCCGACCTTTAGGCCCGTTTTACGAGGTGATAACGACTTTTTTTGGGTCAGGCCTATTTCACAGAAAGTTATAGATCTTTCTCTTAGCTTTCCAACACCACCGAAATCACCTTATTCCGAGTCTTGTAGAGAAAGGTATGCCTAAAATACGACAGGCTGTCAAACGCGTTTTCTCGCGCAGAAGGATCCTACCCGAGAAAGGACGCAGTAAGTACTGCGCCTCTTCTAAGGGACGCAGCACCTGCTGCGCCTTTTCTCCAGGCTTTCTTTTTGTCCAAGTTTCCGTGTTTCAACTAAGTCGGTTGTTTCCGGATCTTTCCTTCTGTATCCTATTCTTACCATAATTCCTCCGTGTGATTAGTATAAATAGGGAGCTTCGTTCCTCATATTTTTCACGCGAGTGTCCGCCCTTCTCTTTTCCCTTTGAATTCTAAGACCGCGCTCTAAGATTTTGACGTCTACGTGCTTGATCAATCGACCGCGTAAGCTCAGATCATTCTGAGTACCAGACACGTTGCATGACCGACCAATTTGACCACTACACCATAATCAATAATTCAATTTATTTTAAATCCTTTTTTAAGGGCACTTTCATATTTGCATTAAAGTTCGAGTCGAGTTACCACTAAAAAACCGATTTAGTTAAATCTCGCGACGCTAACATGTAGTCTGAGGGTGTAAAATCCCATCTTAATTCTGTTTTTATTTTCTGTATTATAATTAATGTAAGAATTTATATCATAAGCATGCTCAAAACCGTCTTTTAAAATCACCTTTTAAAACCTTTTAACGGAAATAACACAGATCTGACGTGGGGAAGAATCGCATCAACTGATGCGCCTTCTGGAAAGGGCGCAGCATCTGCTGCGCCTCTTCCAGGAGCTGCTCTCAGTTGCTGGACTTATTGTTCTTCCTCGGGTTTTTGTTTCTTTCGTCTTTTATTTTTCTTTCTTCGTTCTTTCCCTTATTTCACCTAATAATTTTCAAATTAGTTTTTTATGAATCCTTTTCAATAATTTTCGAGTTAAATCCCTTATAATTAATATTTGCGGGTTTTCGTCACAAATTCAAACCCGGATTTTAGAGACTCGATTTATCCGTATCAAGTCCCTTGAATTCGTCTTTGTACATATTTCTCTTTATTTTTCATATTTTGTTTTCTTTTATTTTCAACCGTCTTTAATTCAAGTTTTGTATATAAATCAATTCCGGCATCATATCAATACTAACCATATTAAACCGTTGTATTCTCACTTTTAATTCGTTTTATAACAATATTAGCATGTATGTAATCTGTTAATCACTTCAACTCGAGTTCAAATATCAATAATCGGCCTTAAATTACGAACGAACATTAACAACCCACGAGTATGACTTTCACAGTCAAAATCCAACTAGAGAACAGACGCAGGAAGTGCTGCGCCTCTTCCAGAGGATGCAAAGATGATCTTTGCTGTTCCGAGTTAACTTAGCCGCCTCGAACTCTTCTCGTTTTGACGTAGGGTTTCTAATTAGGATTTTAATTAACTATTATTCTTATTATCACCATAATTCGACATATTTTCCATATAATTCATATTTTCCATATTTTCTATTTTCTATTTTATTTCTTTATTTTTATTTTCCAATTTTCCTTGTTTTCCAAATTTCCTTGTTTTCCAAATTTCCTTATTTCCTTATTTTCCTTATTTTCTAATTTCCTTATTTTTCCAATTTTCTAATTTTCTTTATTTCATTTATTCTTTTCTTTTATTTCTAAAACTCTTTTGAGCATGTTTATGACGTAAATCAGTTAAATCATCATAATTTATTTATTTATTGTATTTTATCATGGATGATTTATTTACTTGCTCTTCACATGTAATTAGTTCTAAACTCTAATTCGAGATTAATAAATACTAATTATTTGTTCACCGACATAGTATAATCTCACTTGCTAGGATTAATCTGTGGATGTTGCATTGCATGCATATAATCGACGACATATCAACTATAAATAATTTCCCTAATCATTAGCAGAGGCCGCTATCGAGGCGGGCGGGATTAGGTGTTCAGTAAAAGGACTTCCTAATACGTACCCTCACCCCTTACTCCAGATCTCTGTGAACATCCGTGTTCATTGGCATCCACGAGAGTCATTCTAGACATAGATGCTAAGGGTAACGAGTTCTTAGTGTTCATGTCATTACTTTGTGTCTTGACATGACACGAGGTATTCGAACGGTTCCAATTTCCCATAAAAATTGGTGGCGACTCCACAAATGCAAACGCTTGTTCCCAAGCGCCCCCGTGGCCCATGTCCACCAGGGGGTGCTTTAGGCACGAGCTTATGTGCTACATAAGTAGCCCCCGCCTCAGCCAAAAATCCGGTTTTGGCTCATTCTTCCCATGTTTTGGACCATGTTATGCATGATTTAGCATGTTATAGTCATGAAACAAATGAAAACATGATAAAAGTAGATTTTTACACCCTCATACTTACATGCTAGACTTGAGACGAGAAACCAACGAAGGTGTATCAACTTGTTTGGCCGGAAAACTCGGTTTGAAAACCGTTTTAGTAAGTAAAAGAGTGTTTTTTAAGTTTAGTGATGGTTTAGTGGTCGAGATGGTCGGTCAAGTGATTTAATAGACGATGACGGTACCAAACAATGTGTAAGGCTTGTGTTTACGATCGGTAGGTCGTAAACACGTGTCAGCTTGTGACTTGAGAAGTCGAGTCTAGAATTTTAAGGGAGAAATAAGGGGGCAGACACTCGCGTTCAAATGGTGGCATTTGAGGGGTATTTATAGGAAAATGAGTGGTTGTGTGTGTTTTGAGCGACGTGGCCGCATGGGCTGCTCAAATAGGCGTGAGCCATCTCACACGTCTTCGAGGTGTCTTGTCGCTATCACACAAGTGTAATCATGATTTGTTCTATCCTAGGATTTGGAATAACTTGATTTGTACTTGACCATTTAAGATTCCGGGAAACCTTAACATGGAAGCATTTGAAAAGTTTGTTATTTGTGTTTGACTCGGTTTGACTCGTTGTTGGAGTCGGGATTTGAATTTTGAGTCTGTTTTTGGTCCGGTGTCGGTTTTGACTCTAATTAGTGTCATTGCGACCCCGTCGTAATGCATTAAATACTCCAGGTATTTTTGAAATGTTTTGAAAAGTTTTGTTTTCGAAATCGTTTTAAGTTTTCCGACGTATAGTTGTACACAAACTGTCGATCAAACGCTGCGATTCCTAAGCATGTTGTAGTCCGATAATCATCGGGTGTTTGTTGGAGTCTCAACAGATACTGGGTATCTACAATTACCTATCTATATCACGTCAAATCTCATATGTTCACATTTATGCACATCAATCCCGACTACGCGTACTCTATAAAACAATCAAACAATGCAAAATTATTCGTTATGTGACTCAACAATGCTCAACATTCCCATTTCCGGACACCATGCCACGCATATACCGCGTCAAATCCACCACCTGATCACACATGTGTTTCCACATCCGTTCCCATCCATCCTCAATACTTCTGTTATAGCACCATGAGACTCCGATTATGCATTCAAGATTACTATGTGACTGACACATCATGACTAAGCTTCACATAATATAGACGTTGTTATCATATATACCAAATTGAATTCACGACAATTAATGTACACCACCCATAATTGTCACATCATTTTTATCATCAAATCACACATGTCAATTAACAACTTTCATTTTAATTTCACTTTTAAATAGTGGAAACCACATAATATGGTCAAACGTAAACAATTCACAAGGTCTCATCCATATAGGGTCAACATGTTCATCCGACACAAACCAACCATTAAAAATCTTGAAATAAGGGTATACACCAAACATTAGGTCGAGTATTGACAAAACAAGGGCCAAAGCAGACCACTCGCTCGAGTATAAGAGGCCACTCGGCCGAGTAGGCGGCCACTCGTTCGAGTGCACGGCGCACTCGGTCGAGTGTCACCTGGGTAGAATATTTTCGTTCTCAAACTCGTTTTCAAGCTTTCCTATTTCATCACTCAAATGCTAATCAACTCCGATGGTGATTAATACGCCATCAAACAACCAAATTTAAAACTACGCTTGGCCTATGGCCATCATTAATACACAATTAAAATAAAATGTCCGAGACATACTACCGTCACAACATACTACTTCATAGTTCTTCTCGCAACCGTTCTATCTCCTCCCCCACACCCAGCGACGGTATCACCATACCGTCACCAACAACCACAATAGTCACATTGGTATCCGCTACACCTACACTATCTTATGGACACGGCCTAACCACTCATTATTCTCAAGGAATAATACAACATCATTACTCAATTAAGCACTATAACACGATCAAGATGTACACCGTGGGCGTCCACTTGACGATTTGGAGGTAACTTTACAAGCAATATCTATACTACCGCTCCAAGGCCGGAACCGCGCCCAACTACTTTCACACTTCATGCATACACACTTAGCTTAAGTGGCCATACTATGTAACACAAGTGATTAAATCTCTTAACAACATGTAAACTCACACGCATTATGTATCACACTCTTACTCTCATAACCGCAAAAACCAAGCTTCGTATTACTAAATTCACCATCATATACCTCAATTATTAAAACTCAAACTCATCTCTCTTACGTCACGGCCAACAACACGACCACTTCACAAGGGTTCACCCGGTTTCATAAACCTTTGTCACCATTTATTCAATTCATACCATTCCTCAAGTCAAATCTCACGCCTTCCAAAAAAATTTATCAACTCATGTCGTCACTCTGCTTTCACTCTTGGTACCTCACTATTATCTCATCTTTCCATAAATCCCAACTCAAACATATTCTATCCCAAAATACTCGAGTCATACTCAATAAGGTCACTCTCACTTGTCCTTTAAATTCTGTTTGCTAACTATGAGTCCGAACAACAGCTAATATCCAACCTTGGTCGCACCCCACTCATTATTTATAGGTTGTCTCTCATGATCAACTCACGCAACTCAAAACTTTGCATAGGCTAGCATACCTTTTTTCCCAAATTCTTAAACTCGATGACTATATCCAATTTTCACACATCTCGTCGAAGGCATATGCCTAAGGGTTAGGATGAGAAAATCATTCTATTGGGCTCACACACAAACTCTATGCCCAGAAATCCCGGGGCTTAAATCCCTGGAGGTGCCACCGGCTCTTGGTGAGCATCTCCTGCTTCATTGCTCCTCGCGTCCCTTGATAGTCTTGACACGCCACAGAATTCATTTCACATGTCAAATTACTGATAGGAGTGATGAGAATTAAGACAATCCGGAATGGATACGGAAGAGGTAAGAATCGAATAATTTGGGACGGATAGAAATTTTCCTTAGTGCTTTAAATCAGCGACCAACACTTGGAAATAATCCTTGACATGAGTTTCCCGGAAAAGAAGTCTTGGTGAAATCACGCCATAATCTAATTTCAATTAAGATGATGGTAAACATTTAACAACCTTGATGCTATACTTCAAGAATGATCATAAGATTCAAAATTGTTTGGCATACTTTTACATTTTCCAAAATTTTGAGAGTTTTAACTCAAATAAATACCACCCACCACTAGCAAGTAGAAAAATTAAAAGGCACTCCAAGTAAAAAAAATAAGCATGGGAATAAAATTCCGGGTATACTAACTACCCAATTTCGAAAATTGTGCGTCTCAAGATGGAAAATTTTCTCAACATACGGCTTCACCAGCCATTGTAGTGAGAGATTAGCACTGCATGAAACAAGTAAACCATGTTGAGAGCATAAAAATCAAAACTCTAGCATAATTGTCATTTGGTTCAAAATCTTGAAAATTTTAGGACGGAAAATTCCACCATAAGAGGTTACATGCTATTACAAACCAAATTTAAATTATTAAGAAGCGATTAAGACGAGAATTGACTCGACCAAATTAAAAATCCGGGTAAGTATAATACTTATTTCCAACACATTAAGGTCTTTAAGTCGGAAAAACCTTCGATGTAAAGCTTCCACAAGCGTCATAAGTTTGGGATTTAAGGTAACCATGAATAAATAAAACATGTAGTGAGCATAAAATCAAAATTTTGATATGGTTAGTACCAAACTTTCGAGAAATTGGTCACATTTTTAAGACAAAAATTTCTTTGTTTACATCATAGTATAACAATAACCATCAAGTTCATAACTTGACAACACACTTAAACCATTTTTAAAACATAAATTAAAACTTGTCTATGGTACATAGGGATTTCGAAAATTTTACCAAGTTTTAAGACGAAATTCATTTCGTTTTAAGGCAATATACTACATTACTAACAAAGTTGGTAGTCTTACAAGGGAAATAAACCAAGTTTTACACATAAAAATCAAAATTTGGGCATGATTTCTCTATATTTCGAAATTTTAAGACGGAGTTTTAAGACGAAATTTTCACATACTAAAGAGGATCCATCAATAACAACAAAGGTTAAGCATCTGTTGTTCAATTAAACTCAACAACAAGCACCAAAAATCAATCTGTAGACCATAAGAATGCCTTTTTCTCGTTCTTCCATTTATGAGACAAAATTGACAAGAAAATTTGATATTTAGCTACAACAATGGTGGAGAAATCTATTTACTTCAATGAATTAAACAAAACATGTAAATAATTGACAATTCTTGGATAAATTACTGTAGATCTAAACGAATTAAGATGGATAAAACAAGAGGAAAGATGGTCTACTTACATTGCTAATTAGGAAGAGATTTGAGACGGAAAAATGTAGTAGAAAGCTTAACCCAAATAACAATTCACAAAAATGGAGTTTTGGAATAAATTTTGGAGGAATTTTGATGTTGAATGAGTGATGTGAAAAGAATATAAGAAGAAGATAAGAAATGAGTAAATGGTTAAAACCCGTGTAAAAATCTCAGCTACAACACCCACTCGGTCGAGTGGAGAGTCCACTCGGTCGAGTGAAATTCCACTCGGTCGAGTGGCCGGGTTCACTCGATCGAGTGCCCCATTTTCCAGAATGTTTCCAGTTTCTGGAAACTGGTCCACTTGGTCGAGTGCCAAGGTCCACTCGGTCGAGTGCACTGTATTCGGCCGAGTTTGGACTCGTACTCGGTAGAGTGGTTGCTTATGGTTGAAATTTTGAGTCGAAATAGAACGATGAAATCCCTGCAACACAAGGAGAAGGTTCGGGAGTCCACCGGCTATCGGTGACTCACCCGAGTTAGTCCATACATCATCCTACTTAGCGTCTTTGGTACACTACTTTAGTACTAGTAGTCATTCTATCAACATCCATTACTAATCATACACCATCAATAACACTAGTAGGCATTTAATTAACACGCATTGCAATTTCAAAGAGCGGAACTTTTATTCGTACACCAACACATATTAACCATTTCTAAACATGCTACTCATATCAATCTAGCATTCGACTTCTATACACATTCACACATCATTGGAAACAACTATATCATACAAGAAACTTAATGCAAATCACTCATTCATGCAACCATACAACTTTCCACATAGCGTTCACCCATACTCTTAACCACCCACGTAATGACCAACCGAGACAATAGGCACTAATTTTGATATGAGGGCGCCTACTCATCCAAAACCGATCTCCTATTGTACTCATGTCGGGTTCATTTTATTAGACACACCTAGGTTCATTTTGGTTCATTGGTTGAGGTTCCAAAATCGTCGCTCTAATACCACTTTGTAACACCCTCTTCTTACCCGGCCAAGGTAATTGGGGGATGTTACCTTCTTGGTTTCCCGAGGCGGTGAATCGGAGATACAATAAAGGAACATTTATTATAAATAACAAGTTTAGTGATTACAAACCATAACTAATGAATAAAATACAACTCATGGCTACTATACTCCTCTAACTTGCGATACTCATCTCATCATGACTCATCAAGCTCGTCCCGTCTCCCGCGTATTATCCAACAATCTGTACCTAACCTGCTCCACATATGACCAAAGGACATCATATGGATCAACACAGGCCACCCCAAAAGAGACAGGTGACAAATACACAGACAAACAAACGTCAGTTTCAATAAACAATTAAAAGATGACACAACTCAAGTGTGAACATGCAATATGACTACTAATGTGAATGAGACGCCAACAAACCACTGCCACCACGACGGTACCGGGACACGCCCAGACATACCGATAACCACACTGGTACCGGGATACGCCCAGACATACCAACAACCACAAACAGGTACCGGCACATGCCCAGATGTACTAGGTCCGGAAGCCAACCGGATCCTCTGCCAGACGTCGTGTCTCAACCACATGCGTCCCTCCAAACTCAAGCCATTAATGTCCACATCCCTCTTGGAGTGGGAAGCTCCAAGAGGCGACTCAAGCGTAAGACGGTCTCCCAACCGTCTTACGTCTACAAAATAACAACAACAAAAACAACAACAAATCCTCCAACATGTATGATAATGACCAATGCATGAACCACAACCAACATATCATAATCATCCTCTTAATGATGTGATTACCACTAAACATGTTATAATGCAAATACCGTAATTATGCAAGACTAACTACAACATCAACATAAACAATATCATATTATTGAAACCGAGTAGGATTAACCTACCTTTTAGCATTCTCCATAAGCAAATCCAAGACAACAAGAATCCATCTCATAAAACCGTCTCATCCTACAATAATTACATAATAACTATCACAATACATCCTAATCTATTATACAATGCAAAACCCCTTATTATTACCCATTTAACATATGCTAATTACTAATTAACTACCCATAACAAAACTCCCAATTTCTATGGTTCATACTAAATAAAGAGGGTAGATCTATACTTACAAAATAAGAGGAAGGAAGGAGGAAGGTGAGAAATCCATTAAACCAAGCTTGAATCCCCTAATATAGTATTTGTGAGGGTTTTAGAGAGAAGAGGGATAGTTTAGAGTGATAAGGAAGAAGATAGAAATGAAATAGAAGAAAGTGGGTTTGCGGGTTTAAAACCCGTCTGACCAGAGTGCACTCGACCGAGTGCCGAGTACACTTGGTCGAGTGCCAAATACTCGGTCGAGTGACACTCCACTCGGTCGAGTTAAACTCACTAGGTCGAGTGACACTCCACTCGGTCGAGTACAACGCAGTTCTCAGCAATGACCAGTTTTCGTAAAACACTCATATCTCACTCGTTTCTTGGTCATTTTTGGCGTGTGACCTACCGTTGGAATCGTTAGAGAACAAGATATCACCTCAAATTGGAATTACATTAGTAACATGTCTAGATCTCAAGTTATGACAGTTTTAAGATGACTCTTCTATAGGCGGACATTATAACAACTCTACTAAGTCTAGTATTGGTTATACTCGGTCCACTCAGTCTACTCGGTCGAGTGAACGCCTTAGAAATTACGAGGTATTACACTAAGGCTCTGTTTGGCAAGACATTTCAGGTACCTGATTTGGTCAAAGTAGCTTATTTGACTAAAATTTCAGGTACCTTATTTTTTTGTAAGCGTTTGGCATGTAGCTTATTTAACCAAAGAAGTTACCTGAAATGAAATGCTACTTAGACTAGCATTTGAAATTTCAGATACCTGATTTGATTTGCTTTTCCGTTTTTACCCCTTAAATTTATATTATTAAATAATTATCATATCATTTTACGTCATTTCATCAAAATCAGTCACCTTTTCAGTTAGTTTGCCAAACACTTTTTTATATAATCAGCTAACTTAACAGTTCCTAGTTTTCAGCTACATTATCAGTTATCTTTTCAGGTTTCAGTTAGTTTTTAAGTTTTCAGCTACCTTTTCAGTTAGTTTTACCAAACAGAGCCTAACTAATTTATAAAGTTGCGTACAATACTCTACTTGTACACAGAGACGGGATCCTCTATCCCATTTGGTGTCCCAATGTGTGTGCCACTCCAATCACCTTCTAACACCACAATACCCCTCAAATTTGACATGTTGCACAACATTTCTCTCAACATTTTAATGACTACATCAAACTATCCGTTGGATCCCTACATTTGAAAGCCCTTTCCTGTGTTTATTTCAGGAAAAAAACTCCTATTAAAAACACAATGACACTGATGGATTCATCTCATGCATCTTTCATATTCAAAAGGGGTTCAATTAAAGGACAATGCAAAAAAAAAAAAAAAAAACTAAGATAAAGTCATCTGTTATCAATTTCTCATTTTGGATAAAGGCTTTATTTACATTGTTTTGTTTATAATTAAACTAATTTTTATTTTTAGATTTAAGTTTTGGGATTTAATCATTTACCAAATGAGCTTTTTTTGAATGGTTTAATTGTACATGACGGGGGACGAAAATTAGCCCCAAGCTTATTGAGCCCAAATCAAAACGTAAAGTTCAAGGGACCTCTTCATGGCCCAAAGAGCATAAAGAAGAACATCCTAATAGCCAAGGCCTGCTCGACCTTAGGAGCAGCAAGGGCCAAGACCCACGCCGAGCCGGGGGTTACCGCTCTATGCCAGGTCAACAATACATCCACGACCACATGGATTTCCCACGCGAGCTTCCTCGGTCCGTACACTTGTTTCCTATAAATAGGAATACAATTCACCTCTCCAGGTATCCAATCTCTAACTCTCTAAGTACTTTCTCTCAGTGATTGATAGGGTTGTCGCGTACCCTAAACAAAGATATTATTTTTATTCTAGACTTGGCTAACAAACAAATCAATGTAGTTAGGGAAGTAAGGGTCGATCTTGGGGAGACGGGAGTTATTAATTAGTTGTCATGGAAATAATTTTATCAAGGTCGATTACAAGTTTGGTTTGAAGGTTGGTTTGTAAATTAAAACAGGTAAAAAGATGAAATATAACAATATAAGCGGGAATCTAGGGATACGGGTTTCACATATAAACTAGCATAATTATAATGTCAAATACGGGTATTGTCAAGTCGATATTGTCTAAGTCAATGGCACATACCTTTTAGGTTTATTGCCGACTATAAAACGGGTCCTAGAGGCTCTCGCCCTTACTAGCTCGCTCTACTATTCTTGCTTTGTCTAAATCCCATCCCGACTTTCGATCTTAGGACGGTATTTTAACAAATGTAAACCAATGATTTTGGCCATTAATCAAAGTTTAACAATTAAATCAAGCAAAGAAATAGAGATAGTAACGATGACATGCAAACCCGATTCAAACTATATAAATCGCTAGTTAAACATGCTTGTGCCGACTCCCTGGAATATGAACTACTCACACATATTCAAATGTAAACAATTGACAAATAAAGATGTAAACAAAAGCATAATTATAAGATTGAAATGAGAAAATTGCAATAACAACTATAAATACAAAAGAAGAAATTACCAAAGGGAAACTTGAATTAAGATGAAAACAGATGAACAAAAGCTCGAACTAAAATCCGAATCAAAATGTGAAGAAATGAAATTAAGTACGTACGAAATTATTAAAATAACTTAGTTTATTAAATTAATGTAGCATATTGAAAATTACAGCAGAAGTTTTTTAAATATGACTAGTGCAAGGCTTGCTTTTATAATAGCACGACATAGAGCTGAAACGACGCGACTTTTGGCCTGGGTTGTTGCATCCCCTAGCTAAGTGACAAGGGAGCTCCAAATTTGCTTATTGGGCTGGTGTTTGCTTCCCCGGTGGGCTGGAAACATGGATCCGAACGGGGACGAGTATGCTGCTCTGTTTTGGTTGTTTTCTTCATGCAAACACCACGAGAACACCACCACCTATGACACCACCATCAACCATGATGTGACTCATATTTGCACGCTTTTAGTCCCCGAACTAGCCTCGTTTCTATGCTTTTTTGCATGTATTAGGGTCGTTTCTTATCTTTAGTTTCCTACTTTGAATATTCTTTGAGGTTTTGTGCCCTTGGTAGGGAAGGAGCGCTAGCCTTGTGTGTATGGAGCAAAAACGGAGCTAAATTGACCGCACTTAACGACCAAGCATAAAAAAGGAGACCAATACTAATGGCCTAAGACAATAAATCAAGTAGGATGGGCAATGATGAAGACCCCCACGACCCCTCAACGATCCCCACGGATCTTGAGGCAGTCAAAGAAGAAGAAACCATGCTGACCCACGATCCGGGCGTCCCAAGCTCAGTCCGAGCGTCCTGAAGAGCAGCTCGAGCGGCTTAAAGAGCAACCCGGGCATCCCGAGTCTCAGCCCAAGCGTCCCACACACTGGTCGGGCATTTCCTTATACAGTATGAACGTCCAACATGAGAAGATCGTGGGGCTCCTTAGGGACTTTCAAGGCGCTAATCTTTATCTTAGGGACTTAATCGTCATTTAAGCCCTTAGTTACCCTAATACTTGTACTTAGTATAAATACTCCATTGTATTAGGAGATGAGTATCAAGTCATTAGAATAGATTAGAAATCAATTAGCTTAATTACACATTTATCCTTCCTTAATTATTATTGAAGAATCCTTAGATCTAGTTGGGTAATTGGAAGATTATTTGGGGGTTTATTGAAAAATTGACAACTCTTCATTCATCAATTTTTCTTCTATTATTCTTTCCTTCCATTTATTCATCATAAGTTTGGTACAATTCCTTTACTCCTTGCTTAATTATTGTTCATTGCTTTACTCATCTATCATGTTTAGACTTGTTAATATGATTGATACCCTTGTTAGCATGCTTCCCATGATCATGAGTGAGTAGTCCCTTAGCTAGGGTTAATGGGGGATTAGGGGAATTAATCATGGGGGTAGATCCATACTTAATTTAATATGTTTTCATATGATTGCTTGCTTGTTGTAGTTTCAACTTATGCACATGTTATGCTTGATGAAATGCTTGATTGACAACCTAGCATGAATCTCTTATCCATTCAACAAGACTTGTAAGATATAAACTAACTGAACCCTTGTTAGACCATGCATATAGTTGAATAGGAAGAAACTAAGTCGACTTGTAGGTATTGTAAAGTCTTGACCGACTCGGCTCCGAGACCCAAATCTTCCTAGGAATTGTAAGACATACACTAACTCGATTCCACTATAACGATAATTTGCTTGCATCTTTGTAGACTTGTTTATATGATCTTCACCATGATTCCCCTATAAACCCATGACACCCTAGTACCTTTTATCAATTGTTTACATTCCCATTTACTCTATTTGCTTTGCTTTTCCATTCATCTTCTTTTACTTGTCTAGTAGTTTAGATAACCATCTCAATCCAAACTAAATTGTGACACCCTAAGACATAGCTACATGGAATCGGTAACTTAATCTAATACCCGTCCCTTGGGATCCGACCTTTACTCACCGCTCTATTAAGGGTAGTTAGTTAAGTTTATAAATAGTGTTTGATAGGGAGAATAGATGACAATTCGACCTCCATCAAAATGGCGCCGTTGCCGGGGATGGTGTTCAATTAAATTGTTATCATTTGTTGCTTTTAATTGTGTCTTTCTTTGTCTTGGGGAAAAACATTTCCTCAAGGTACTTCTCACCTTTTTCTCTTAGTTTACATTGCAAGAAGGACCTTATAGATTGTTGTGTAGAGGACCATGCAAGTTCTACTCTCATCAAAGACCCTTTGGAAGCATTGGAGGCCTTAGAAGTAAGTGAGGCCAACGGTAAACATTGGGCATTGGAAGTAGATCTCCTTGAGGCCGCTCTGGCCAACAAAGAGCTCACTTATGAGAAATCCATGAGGATAGATAGCATCCTCAAAGAGTCATCACAACCCATCAAGGTGGAACAAGCAATGAGGGTAGAAAGTGTGATAGAGGAGGAAAGTATAATGGAGGTGGAAAGTATTCCCAATAAACCATCAAAGGTAGAAGTTGAGGTAAAAACTCCATCTTTAAAACCCCTTCCCCCTAATTTGAAGTATGCTTACCTTGATAAGTCTAAAACCAAACCCGTGATTGTCAACGAAAAACTTGATGATAGTCAATTGGAAAGTTTGTTGGATGAGTTAAGAGAACATGAAAAGGCTATAGGTTACAGGCTAGATGATCTTAAGGGAATAAGCCCCGACTTTTGCATGCATAAGATTCATCTATAAAAAGACCATAGACCTACCATTCAAGGACAAAGGAGACTAAATCCCCATATGCAAGAAATTATAAAAGCGGAGGTTATGAAATTGCTTGATGCGGGAATCATCTACCCTATATCGGATTCCTTGTGGGTTAGCCCCGTTCAAGTGGTACCCAAGAAAGGAGGTACCACGGTGGTGAAAAATAACAAGAACGAGCTAATACCCACAAGGAAGATCACCGGTTGGCGAATGTGTATTGATTATCGTAAGTTGAATTCCGCAACAAGAAAGGATCATTTCCCCCTTCCATTCATGATCAAATGCTTGAGAGGCTTGCCTCAAAAAAATTATTTTGCTACCTTGACGGGTACTCGGGATTCTTCCAAATCCCGATACACCCGGATGACCAACATAATGTTGGAGTATGTGTCCTCGACAATAATGCGATCACATGTTTAAATCTCATATTAAGAATGCTAAAGGGAATGTAATATTTTATTGTCAACTGATCCACATTAATCGGTAATGATTGGCTGACTAGAGTTTGACATTACTGTCGTATGACGGTGGTAATCAGTTGATCCCTTAAGGTCATACCTCTAGGGAAACATTCTTAATTGATTAATTAATTAATTGTATGACGATACAAGTTAATTAATTCCTTAAATTTGAACAAATGATTTTGTGAGTAATAATACGTATCTTATTGTAATTCGATTAAATAAGATTCGTACTAAGTAATTAAATTGTTTTATTACTTGGGTTATTTATTGTTTATGAAACAATTAATAAAGAATGAATTGTTTATTATAAATACAAGTAGTTGTGATTTATAATTCTATGACCCATTTTAAGTAATTGTAATTGTGAATTACTAGTTAATTTTTGTATGTGATTTATTTTATTTATATAATGATTTTTAATTTGTTAAAAATGCATTATTTAAATGACATGTCTAGCAACATGTCCAATTTGTCACACAATACAAATTAACATAGTGCAAAGTTAAAATGGATCCATATTATCCATGTGAGCCGTGTAAATGGGATTATAGGGTGTTATTGTGCTTTAATTCACTACTACAAATACCGCCATTTCTCGACGCTTTTTTAGGCTATTTCTGACGCTTAAAAGCGTCGACATTTTATTTCTCGACGCTTTTAAAAGCGTGGTTCTTTGGCGCGTCAGGAATTTTTGACGCTTTCTGGCGTCAACCTTGTCGACACTTTTCTGCGTCAGCAGTCTGTTTATGTAGCGACGCTTTTCAGTGTCAAGGGCTTTTGACACTTCTTTCCGTCGAAAATCTGGAAGCTTCTCGACGCTTTTTCCAAGCCCTCTAATAATTTTTTTTTCTTCTAATTTTTTAGTCACTATCATCGACAAAATTAAATGTATATATTACTAGTTTACTCATAAAGAGACGTATAGAGAAAAATAACTTAACGAGCTTATATCCAAAACAAATTTTACAACATAAAGTTTGCATTGTCAAATTAAATACATCACTAATTCATAAAAAAAGATCGTAATTATTTCATCCCAACAAGAATAATCGGAAAATATATCGCTACTAAGGTTTCTACATAAAACTAAAAATGTTTTGAAAAAAATAATTCCTAGCTAAAAGTTGCGACTAATCCGCTCCCAAAAGTGAATTCGAGAATTGCCCCCTTCACCCGGATGCACCTCCAAGTGTGTCCGCTGAATCTAATATCTACACACAAGGGAATTAAATATTAAGTGAAGTAGGAACATAAATTAAAGACATCATAGGCACTAAAGACGATTAAATTAAACTGATATCAAGAGCATACTAATACAATCAAACTAATAAAACACCATGGCTAAACGGTGACAACGTGACACCATATATACATGTTCTCTTACACTCTCGATCTCCAAAATCGGTGACATGCTAGTCATAGAACAACGGTGATGTACTTAAAATATTGAACGGTAAACTTCCAGAGAATCATTTATATGATTGTAGAACGGGTCCATCTTTATTGTAGCTTCCATCCGCACAAGAAACCAATGAATATGCTTAGAACATGAAGGCAGATTACTGACAGGTATATTAAATTATTAAAAAGTCTCATACAAGGGAATTAATTTTAAATGACGTATATCGATTTATATATATATATATATATATATATATATATATATATATATATATATATATATATATATATATATATATATATATATATATATATATAGAAACATACCAAGCTAAAAAATGGCGTATAACCAATAGGAAGAGTTGTCAAAAACACAAACATTAACGAATTTACTCACTTTAATCGAATGGGGATTGATCAAAAGCATATATTTCATTATCTCATCTTTAGAGGTGCATTGTCCTGTTTGCTCGGCTAGCTTATGGCTCACAATCGCACATCCTGCACAAGTATAACATAAACAATGTAAGAAAACTACACAGACGTCGCATTAGTTCTTTGACTCCTAACAGCTTCGAGAAAACATAGAGAACACCACCCATCTTTTAGGGGTTCAATAGTTGCATCCTTATTAAGATGAGAATTATACTGAGATTGTGTCATTTTCTCCCGTCTGAAATCACACAACAATTTATAATATAATAAATGTGATGAAGCGGAAACTGAAAGATTTATTGAATATTATCATCTCTATAGTAAACCAAGCCACCATTCAAAACTGTTTTCACCTTCTAGAATACGACTTCACAGTGGTGATCTCTAATTTAATCTAGAGCGAAATCGATAATGGCCCCTAATTTGATCCAAAGAGTAAGCCGTTCACTCCTCTTTTATGAAAAAAATGGCTTAGAGAGAATTATATAAAATAGAAAAGACAACATAACATAACAGGTCTCATTACCAATAAAAAGGACCATGAAAACAAGTAAACTGCAATTATCGAAAGACATCTCACTTCTTTATCTTTTGTAAGGTTCTTTTACACACCAATAACGGAATATTGCAAGCCCTTCATGCTTTGCAAGTAGAACAAACGATTAGCTGAACACTGACCGACTTCATCTTTTTATAAAATACAAATACAAACCCCCTCCATTTTCTTTCAACCCCATTTGTTATCCAAACAAGCGATTTAATATCCCGCCCTCCTCATTTGTTATCCAAACCTCTATCCCATTCAAAGGTGACATTACAGAGAACGTCAACATTCTATCTACTAATAGGTAAATTTGGAACTGAAAAGACGTGTAGTAGCCCAATTTTAAAAATAACCTAATTTACAATCAATAGATGGTTTAGCTTAATCTAACCACCAAAGTATATTTGTGAATTGTGAGGATGCTGAATGTGCATTTATATGAATAATGATTGGGATAAAAAGGTCAAATTTTGCTAAACAACCAGCACAAGATAATTGGTCCACACCATCTTAATAGTTAGACTAAAAAATTGCCAAAAGAACAACAAACAAGTTCAATGAACTTAATTCAAAGCTTAGCAGCTTACTAAGGAGAAGTGTCTAAGCATTATGGTATCAAAACTAATGTCAAGTTGAAACTTGTGACAATCACCCTAGAAAACATAACTTAGCAAAATACATGTACCGAAGCTAAGTAAGCAAAATGCATGTAAGAATGTCGGTAAGCATTACGGAGTACATTAAGAAAGTTTAACTTACAGTCTGCAGATTTGGAGGAAAGAACAAGCAAATAACTAGAGGGGTAATTAATAATCTAAAAAATGATCTTAATGAAAATTGAGCTAAACCGAGTAGATTCATTTTATGGATATTCAACAAGAATCTATTACTTGTATCACAAGTTCGCGGAAATGTTCAATGGCTCTCATTACACGTTTTTAAACAGCTTTTAAAATAGAAACAGTGATAAGAACTCACAGTTGTCAGTATCTTCAGCGCAACCAAAGATCCTAGTAGACCAAGGTTCATTAGCAGAAGCTTGATAGCTTTCGGACAAAGCCCTTTGCATTCATTACATGTCCAAATATACAACTGCACAATCAAGGGCAAGTGGAGGATTGTAAGAAGGGGAATAAAGCACAGACAATAATTACAGTTTAAATACCAAAAGGGAGTCAATGGGGTTGAAGAAGAGCATCGGACAACAAAATAGCCTTAATCCCAACATTATTTGAAACCATTAGCGACAGGTCAAATAATGAAATGGAAAAGAGAGCAAAAATTTGTCATCAGACACTAATTTCCCATTCGCACTACCAATCTAATATCCATAAAATGAATCTGCATCTATATATATATCAATCATTAAAAAAATAGTTAATAAAATCCATCATGAGAAATTATCCCAAATTTATTACACATAAATACCTAAAAATTACGAAAAATAAAGATAGAAGATGTGAAATTGATCATGACAAATGAATCTCGCAGATCTTGTAATTTAAGTTAAAAAAAATACATTAGATCTAGAGTTATATCTATAATACGGGGTTGTAAACTGAAATCTGAATACATGAGCAAAAATCAAATATTATTATTATTAAGACAATAAGATAAAAAGAAAAAGTGGTGTGAGGAGAAGAGAAAGAAAAGCTTACATAAATGAAAACAGAAAATCTTTGATAAAATTCTCTCTTGATTGTTGATTCTTCAATTGATTGAGAAAATAGGTGGAGGAGACTAAGAGGCAGAGAACTTCAAGTTTAGAATAATAGGGTTCTGCGTTATGAGGAGTGGGGACTGGGGAGTAGTGCAGTTGAGCGGGACTTGGGAGTTGAGCGAAATAAAACAAAACGAAGTCGTTTTTAGTCTTTTCTTTTTATTGATTGGTTTGTACGATTCGCTATGCACTAATTGCGCGTGACGCTTCAGAAAGCGTCGAGCACGAAGCGTCAATAAATGACGGGATTTGTAGTAGTGATTATTTAATTAGTGGGAAGCATAATCATTACCTACAAATGATAGGCATGCATACCTACACTCTTGTGAAGAGCAACTAACAAAAGCATTGGGCACTCTTCCCTCCACACCCTACCCGGCCACCCTATGAAAAATGAGAAGTTTTTCCTTCTTATTTTTAGATACAAAATTCATTCTAATATGTTATTCACTTGGTGATTAACTTATCTCTCTAGTATTATTTTGAACAAGACTAGAATATCTCACATAAAATCTCTAATATTATTCATATATTACTAGAAGTAGTAATCTCATAATATTGGTATTTTAAGGACACAAATATTAATTTCTAGTAACTAAATTAATATTTGTATTAAGAAGGATTTCCTTGGGACAAATCCTTGAGGAGTAGATCTTGCTAATAGATCTAAGTTTTTGGGGCATTTGGATTATTCTTAAAGAAGACTAATTTGGTAGGAGACCAAATTAGTATATACCAATTTCGGCCCTCCTTGTAAGAATGTCTAAATTTCTACTCTTTTATTTAAATTGTTATGCATGCATAAGTTCCTTTTAGTTTATGGCTAAACTAATAAACACTTAGTCATTAAATGAGTCTAATAAGAGATTAATGAATCTTCAATTGGTATCAGAGCAAGAGTTGTTGCATGCATAATCGGTTATTGTTTTTCCGAGTTAAAATGTTAACATATAAAACTTAAAATTTGTGATTTATGAAGATAAATGTCACGAAAATTTTGCATGTTAAACATTCTGGTCCTAATTTGATTTTAGGTCATTTTGATGATTTATGGTATTTTTATTGCTCTTTAATATGATTATTAGTATTTTATTATATTTTATTGAGTAAAATGACAATTAAAATGCTAAAATTAGTTAGACCATGATTCTGACCTTGAAATTTTTACACGACCTCACATGCATATTTTACAAATTGTATGTAAAATTTCGTATAAAATGGTTTTATATAGCATGATTTATGATTTTTACATGATAAAAATCGATTAAATAGAGGTATTTTGGTTAAAAATGGTTACACTTCGTTACTGACCATGAAATTTTAGTATGTTGTCACATGCAATATTTACACACTGTATGTCAATTTTGAAATAAAATGGTTTTATTTTGCATGTTTTATGATTTTTAGATGTAAAAATCGAATAAATAGTGACAATTTTAACATAAAGTGCTAAAATGAATTTTATGGCATGAAATTTTTTTCCAATGTTGTATATATGATATGAACATCAGATCTAAAGTTGCATATTAAATTTCGTAGGATTTAAATGATTATTAATTTTTATGAGATATAAATTGATAAATAGCAACTTTAATAGTCACTAATATAAAAATTCGACTTTTTGGATTAAAGTTTGTCATTTCCAGGTTCTAGAAACTTGTTAAGAATATTCAAAATTTTGATTTTGATTTATTGCATAATTTATGTTTAATTTGGAATTAAAAGGTTAAAATTATGTTTTATACGATTTATTTGTAAAATAAATTAATATAATCTCAAGGCAAATTTTTATTAAAATTTTGGGATATTTAGAATTTTCTAGAATATAAAAAATTATGATTTTGATTTTTTCGAATTTTTATGACTTTTTGGGAATTATTTCCTTATTATTATGAATACTAGTGATTAAAGAGCAATTATAAATATCAAGTTGAATTATTGTCAAATATTTAGTGAAGACTAAATTTTGAGTCCTAAGAAGGTTGGGGTAATTAACCTGGACATAGATTTGATTTATGTAATATTGTGTAATTTTAAAAGGTTAAATGTCACACTAATCCATAAAACCGGAACGAATATACGATATTAGCTTACATAGGGCGATTTGGCACATCACAAGGCATGTTTCATACATATATTAATGCTGCATTTTTAGTATGACTGTCATATTTTATTTTATATAATTTTGAATTATGTAATTTGTACTTAGTATGGCCTTAGTTTTTAATTGGTATTTCCTGAAATGAATGGGGATATCAATTCGGTTGTAATTATTGTGATCTCGTATCACTTTTATTTTATTTTATATTGTATAAAGTAGAAAAGCTATGTAATTTATTTACTCCGGAGTTCCTTGAAGACGGTGCCATTAAAGAAGGTGATCCATCAAAGACGGTATTGCCTTGGAGTGTGTGCCAAATGAATTTCAAGGGACCAAAGGAGTTGGTTTCTGAATTTGTAAATAGTTTATTTGATTTACTATTTTATGAAGGCCATACTAGGATTTTATCTTTTTGCTTTGCATTTGTTTTATATGTTTGCATGTATAGCCAAATCGCCATAACTACACATGCATATTATTTTTATCGAGTCATCGACCGTGTCAATTATAATTATCATAGTTCACTGCTTTAGTTCACTTAAAACGTGATAGATAATAAATTGACAAGATCTCTCACTTAATAATAATTGAGAATTAGCCTTACCGAATAGTAGAAACCATGAGTCCCAATTTCATAAGGAAGTAGGCTCGGCTCACCGGGGTGCTAAACTTGTTACGTTGGGTAAGTGGGTAGTAAAATGTTATTACATCGAAATTTGGATTGAGCTCAACGGAAGTATTCGTGACCGTAGTCGCATGTGTTCCGGGCTAAAGATAAATATTAGAGTAATTTTATCGACCGAGAGTTCTAGAAGTAGAATCGATTAAAGAGTTAATCCACCGAGTTATATTGATAAGGGATGAATCGGCTCACCGTGCCCAAATTGATATGAATTTGGATCTCGGGATCATTTATAATAGTTGGGTAGAGGTCACTATATAAATGCTTAAAACTTGTTAAAAATGTTTACAAGTATTATTAAAACAATAGATGTTTATTAATTCCTTCACTTTTAATTTTGTAGTCGAAATTGTTTTCTCAATTGCAATGGCAACTCCAATTTCATCCGCAACCACTAGCTCGAACACTCTCACCAATGTTTCCTGGCTCCGATCCTTCATGGATCGTTGTAAATTAGAAAAGAATGGGTCTAACTTCGCCGATTTGGACGCACAACTTCGCTTGGCCGCGGAGGGTGACGATAAGATTCGTTACCTTACCGAGGCCTCCCCCACCGCACCTACCGCTAGGTCTACTCCCGCCGCTAGGCAAGCCTATTAGACTTACCAAAAGGAGTCGGCCGCGATAAAAAATGTGTTGATCTTTTCTATGGAGGCCGAACTCCAAAGGAGTGCTATAAAGATTGGCACCGCCTATGAGATCTATACGAAGCTTGTGACCTTGTTTTCACAAGCTTCGAGGATCATTTAATAGGAAGCGGCATCCGCATTCTTCGATCTCAACATAAAGGAGGGCTAAAAAGTTAGCCCTCATGTGCTCAAGTTGATGGAGCATGTTGAGACCTTAAAATTGCAAAAGGTAGAGATTACCGAAGAACTCATCATTGATCGAATTCTTCATTCCTTGAACAAGGTTAAAGCAAATGTTCAATTCATGGTGAACTTTAATATGCAAAACTTGAAAGTTTCCCTCGATGAATTGCACAAACTGCTTGTACAAGCCGAGAGGGACATGGGGCTAAGTGTTAGCACCACCAAGGATGTTCTCAACATTAATCAAAAGAGCAAGGGGAATTTCAAGAAAGGTGGTCATAAGGGAAAGAAACAAACTCCCTTCAAGAACAAGGGAAAGGCTTGTGAAGCTAGCTCCTCTAAGCCCAAGAAGGGTGCCCCGTCCGGGGACAAATGCCACTATTGTAATGGTGTTGGGCATTGGAAGAGAAATTGTCCTAAGTACCTTGGCGATATAAAAGCTGGAAAAGTTATTCCAGTAGGTAAATTACTATCCCTATCTTTTGTTTCAATCTCAACTTTGGTATTTTGATACAAGTTGTGATATTTACCCTTTTTATTGTAATTAGGGCATCCTAGCAAGGACAAGGGCAAAGAAAAGCAAGCCTAGAAGATCTTGAGGGAAGCTAGATGTAGCCGCCCATGGTGCTAGATCGAAGGAAGCTTGGCTTTATTTTGTCTTTATTTTTATATTGTATTTTGAATTTTTTAGAACTATTTTGATTTCCTCGTTCGACGTGGAAATTTGGTTTTTCCTAAAGACAATGGTTGTATTTTGGATATTGGTGACTTGGTTTGCAACCCAAGTCACTTTCTTTATCGTATCATTTGTTCTAAAAATTGTCATCATACACTACTTGCATCAAGAAACATAAGATTATCGACTTAAATTGATCAAATAGACAATTATAATGATTGAGTCATTATATGTCCATAAGCTATGAATTCGATTCTCCTATGCCATTGTGACCAAATGTCACAACTTACTTATATAAGAACAATTATGAAGTTATGATTGAGTTGTTGAACTCACACAAGGGAACGTTGCCAACATTAATTGATACACCTATCAAATTTAAATCGTCTAGTCTATATTATCCTTTTAATATGTCTCGATTAAAATCACTATTAAGTTGATATGTGATAAGTTTTCGTCCTTCACCATCATTATTTGTGGCTCAAAAGCTATCTTTGGAGAAAAAGGGTACTTTTTCCTAAAGATAGAGTGGGAGTAATTTTAAGCCACAAACCTTAAGCTAGATGGGATCTACGAGAGAACACCAAAAGAAGATGTTCTTAAGGAAACTACGTGAGGAGACCAAAAGAAGATGTTCTTAAGGGAACTACGTGAGGACACCAAAAGAAAGAGTTCTTTGGAAATTTAGATTATAAGCCACAAACCTTAAGCTAGATGGGATCTACGTGAGGACACCAAAAGAAGATGTTCTTAAGGAAACTACGTGAGGAGACCAAAAGAAGATGTTCTTAAGGGAACTACGTGAGGACACCAAAAGAAAGCGTTCTTTGGAAATTTAGATTATGATCTATGAAGTGCTTAGACCTAGAGATTTTTTAAAATTCGACATTTTACTTAAGAGCCTCATGAAACTAAAATGGTATCTATGCAAGTAAATGGATTTATTTGGGATTGTTGAGACCAATCCAAGGTAAATAGATATTTATGATTAAAGGTTGCATAGAGTGGCATGTAAATGTCTACGAAAGCTAAGTTAAGTGTTAACTATGCTAAGGATTCAAATCATTGCTATAACTCATTATGAAAATAAGTAAAGTATTAAGACCACTTTCAAAATGGGTATTTTGAAAGGGATATGTGAATGACATATATGGTTCTAACTAATACTTAGAAGAGCAATGATCATTCCAATCATGTAATGTTTCGATGAGGAAACATGTGTGTGTACATAGACTTGAGTTGGAGCAAGTAACTGTCATGTTTAGACATGAAGTTCAGTGGGAGCTATCATCCTTCATAAATTGTATAACTCATTACTCATTGGAAATGACGTGCAAATATTTTTTCAATTCTGGATGATATTAGACATTATGCAAATCCAATATAACATGGGATGTTGGATTGACACTTAGATAGGTATCTTATGATGATAATGATCCTTCTGTAATCAACTAGTTAAGTAGGTTGTTCATGTTGATGAAAATTGAATTATGATTATTCAAATAAACCTAAGAACTGTTGTCTACATGATTCAATCACTAATGTTTCCGCCATTAGTATTATCATGTATGCCATAATGCACATGCATGTCCTAGATGAATTACATGTGTGGACAAGGCCCTCGGGAACTGCGTCCGCGGGATCCACACCAGGCATAATCGACTCGAGGTTCTTTCGAATCGAATTAAGACATATTAGAGTCGCCACCAAGTTTTTTGGGAACTTGGAACCGTTCAAGTCAACTTTACACCTTTCATCGAAAAGCATAAAGCCAATCGACTACGAGTGATTAAAGATAAAGACTTGTACCCTATATCACTCGATTTGAATGACTCTCATAATCCAATGGTATTTAGACGGATCCACAAACCATAGATCTTGAGTAAGGGGTGAGGGTACGTGTTGGGAAGCCCATAAGGACACCCAACCCCGCCCGTCAATAACGGCCTCTACTAAGTCAAGTATGGATTTCAAACAAGGTCATAGCTACTACGATATATGATATGCAAACATCGTTTTAAAACCCTAACATGTGAAGTTTCTACGTCGATTTAGATGCAACTAAACTAACTTTGTCAAAGTTGTAATTTAGCATGTGGGTTGATTGATCTAAGCAACATATAAACGAAAGCAAACAAGGCTTAGGGGGAATGGGGGAGCCGTTGGGATCTACCTATTACAAACCAGGCATTTCATGCCGACACAACAATAAATTAAAGATACAACTCGATCTAAATACAATTGCTACATACAGAACCGTACACGACACATTACACGGCCAATCGGCCTAGGAAATCACAAGACAAGAGGGGTGGCCCAAGGCTTACATGACTCACGGCCTTGGGTCACTCCTCGTGATGTGTGCTTTCACTTAATCTCATCGAATTAGACATAGGGCTACGCACCAAAGCATGCATTAGCATAAACCGGGCCATGTTGCTTTAAACAACATGCGATTTACTACGCTCTTACATGCATTGGGACACAACCATCTAAAAACAAAACTAAGGTTTTTGACAGAGGTTTTGACTCGATAAAGGGAAACTAACTTGAAAATTACAACTCGATGAACAAACGATAAATTACAAGTTATAAAGCGATAAAGAACAAGCGATTCATAAAACGGACGAAACCAGAAGGACCAAAAGACACGGCCAAATCACGGCCAAACCAAACACGGCTACCCTAGGTCCTAGGTCAGGTTCATTAGTTAGATCAAATGATTGCGAAACGAACTCGAAACAAATTAGAAAACAAGTTGAAAACGACGTTGATCGGTTGAGATGATGTCGCGCAAAAGGGCATTCTACACGGCCTAAAAGGGGTCAAGTTAGGTCAAATTCGCTAATTAATTTAACTCATCGAGTGTCAATAAGAAGGTGCTAATCACGCACTCTCATACTAGCGAGAAATTATGTGAAAGAGAGATGCATTCGATTGAATTACAGAATTGTTAGTTGATTTTAAAGCTTATGTCGAAGCCACCTATCGTGTCTAATTAGGTTATTAAATTGATCTAATGTCATCTAAATAAGTTATATGTTAACAATCAGAAGTCATACTAACATGCAACGGGTCCTAAGGTGGGTCGAATTGGCCGAAACTAACAAAGGGTCAAAAACGAGGAGCGAAGTTAGAAATTCGTTTTATTTATGCCCTACCTTGAACACGAGGATATGTAAATGAGACGGGGGTGTACGACCGACTGATGTAGCGGTTTCTTTTCCCATCTCAAGTCAACGCGGGTGTTCATGGTGGTACTTTAACTCATACTCGGACTAAACTAGTTTCATAGTTAATTTAAACGATAAATAAAAACGATAAACGAAATAAAACGAAACAATAAAAAAAACAAACATAAAAAACGAAATAAAAGGGAAGAAAGAGGAGGATTTGATGCACCCTCAACCTACATGTATCGTTGACACCGTCTTGGGTCGTAATCGATGGTAGATTTTATCTCGAGAGGCCGTCGTCGACGAAGAAACAAAGCAAACAACACGTTTTTATCGAATCTGGACAGCAACTTTCGAACAGCGATTTCTCTCTCGTTTCACGGTGAAAATTCGATTTAAAAGATGTTTTGAAAACTAGAAAGAGAGGAGAACAGAGATCTTAAAGCAACCCCTGCTTGTTTTGAGTTATTGGGCACGAAAAACGAGCACAAACAGAACTGGACAGACAGGAACAAACCGCGAAAACAGAGTGTATAACACTCAGTTTTTCGAGGGATTTCGTGTACTCTCAAAGGCAATTTGGCTCGTAAATCTTTGTCTAATGTGTTGATGGATGTTATATGGTTAATTAGGAACAAGAAACTCGAGTTTTGATGGAGGTTTGATGGAGGAACGAATTGTTTTTCGAAGAGGACACACAAACTATTTCAGTTTGTATGTCGGTTTTGTGGAGGGTTTTTGAGAGGCAATTAGGGTTTGTTTCTGAGGTTTAAAGCTTGTAAGTGAAGGTAGGATGTGTGGAGAACTTAGAGGAATGAATGTATGGTGAAGGGTGGGTATTTATAGGGAGTTAAAGTAGGGTAAAAGGGAGGAGAGGCAGTCGGGCCTGTTTGCACATAGCTGCTGTCCAGCAGCTTTTGGGGGGTTTTCTAGGGTTCGTATGGGGGGTTTTCTTGGTGGTTAAGGTAAGGTAATATGGGTAGGATATTAGGGTATGGGTTAGGGTTAATGGGCACGGGTTTTGGTGGTATTTGGAGCGGGTTTTGGGCTCGGGATTGAGCTGCAAAACAGGGGGGCTGTTTCGTGTTTTGCGGGCTGGTTGGGGGTGATTTGGGGCATGGTTTGGGCAGTGGTTATGGGGGTTCGAACAGGGGTGGATGGGTAGAGGCTTAGGTTGGTTAGTGTACTCGATATTCGTGCCAACTCGTAAAGAAAACGGGCTAAAAAACCGAGCTAAAATCGAGCTCAAAAACGTGTGGTTGAAACGAGTTCTTTTCGATTTTTAAATCGATTTTTCAAATCAATTAACACACTAAAATAAATGATTTTTCAAACCAAATATACTCATAAAATGATTTTTCAAATCAAATATTTATTTTATTTTCAATAAAATAAACTTGGGAAAATAAATTCAAAATAAAATAAAACAAATTGAATTCACCTAAAAAAAGCCATAATTTAAATATCATTTAAATTAATAAAATGAACTCACTTAAAAAAACATTAATTTAAATATCATTTAAATTAATAAAATACTTCATCGACGACGCCCATTCTACATCGTAAAACGAGCTCCAAATAATGACAATGACAACTAAAGAATACATGTGTCCTATCATCATCGGGTGTTTGTCGGGTTCTCTATAAATTCCAATATCGATGGATACGGGTATCTACAGAGCCCCCACTTTGACCGAGGCTTGGACAAGGCGAAAGTCGAGTATACCCCAGTCCCTCTCGACCGAGGATTCTCATGGGTCGTTTATAGTCCATTAGACTTGCGTATATAAGCTCGCTTGACCATAAGAAGAGATCATACCAAACTTCGTCGGGATTAACTCTTGCTTCTGTTGCGTCAAATTGTCATCATTGGTCGTCGACCCATAAATTGCATATATGGTGGGTTGAGCCTTATCCTTAGGCGCCTACGTATCCGTTTCTGACGGAATCAAACCCGCGTCGTAGTTCGGCAACTGCTAACATATGCCCAAAATTTATCATCTGCTGGTATCTGTCCAAAATTCATCTGTTGACACTTGCCCAAAATTTATCATCTGCTGGCACGTGCCCAAATGGGACGGGACTTTCCAAGGAGGTTGCCGCCGCTTTCATCATTTGCTTTCAGCTATGGAATTCTTCCATTTCATACTCTTGTATTGAATTGAATTCTGCGTGGATGTCATCCTTTTCATTTTGATAATGGTCTCTGAAGCCGACGGCTTCAGAGCCCCCAGTTGAAGCATATCCTGCTATATTTGAAACATAGAAAATGTACAAGCAATAATCATCACATAAGCACATTTGGATCATCGATCTTGAAATTGGATCATTTGAAATACTGGGTCATCGACCCGAAAATTGAATTTGAAAATTTGAATGATTGGGCCATCGACCCGAAAATTGAATTTGAAAATTTTGAATAATTGGGCCATCGACCCGAAGTTTAAACTTGACATCACTTGGTATGTTGGGCCATCGACCTTTCAAAAATTGAATTGGAAAATTTTGAATGATTGGGCCATCGACCCGCAAAGATTCTATTACTTGGATCATCTATCCACAATTCGCAAAAAGTTTTTGGAATTTTGAAATTTTGAAATTTTTTGAAATCGAACCTTGATGGGTGAGCATGAAACACGACTCAGACACGCTGTATGACCCGTAAATAACGTGGGCGTAGCCCGCTACCGTGAAACAAAAAAGGATAATAAAACCGTAAGTGTGCACGGGTTTTAATTCAATTATTGACTTGTTGGGGGTAGAAATGTAAATTGGTCATTCTGGCACCAAAAGATGGCAAATGGGAATCACTAGGTCGCCGGACTTGAGACAGAGATATCGTATGGCATGGGCGTGCTCCCGAGGGCACACGGGAATCAAGATCACTTGGCATTGACAAGGTGGATTAAAATCACAGAGCAACAACGTTGGCTTCGCCCGACACTAAACACAGACTGATCTTATGAAAGCACTTAGACATCACACATCACTCTTGTTGGGAACATTCTGTCACTCTTCTCCTCGCCTCCTTTCTTTTCAGCGAGTTTTCATCATTTCTTGCCACCGCCTTCTTTCTTTTCAGCGGGCTTTTACTATTTTCCTTCCACGCCTTCTTTCTTTTCAGCGGGTTTTTCATATTTTCTGTTCCCAACACAAACCCACATCTATGTGACTCAGCATCTTTGCCTACACCGTTAGATAAAGCTCATTCCGAGACTTGACACTACTTATCTGAACCTATATCCTTATCCTAGCCTACATCGAGTGTTAAGACCGACTCAAACAAAGGTGGCTTCATTTGGACTTGGTTAAGACCCGTAAGAAACCGACAAGATGACAACTTGGTTGATGGATGGATTGAATCCCTTATTCTGAAGGACTGCCTACGTATTCGCGTGGAGCGAAATCAAATCCGACGTAGTTCGATCGGGGGGGCATTAAATTGGCATTTTGATTGTGTGTACACACTCGAAGGTTTCACCTAAGGTATAATGTCATATCCCATTCTAGCCTGTAAAGTACCGTTAAATCCCGTGTTTGGGGTTAGGTGTAAAAGGCTTGGATCTTTTGGGATGTGGAGCTTGGTAAAAACAAGTTGGAATGGTTAACCATCATTCTGAAGGTTTGTTTTGTGGTGCTAAGGCCAAGGGCTATGGCTGCTGATGTGGTTGGAATGGGTGTCTCGGGTTTGATGAAACCCGAGTGCAAATGGGTTGGAAAATGATGTGGGTTCAAATTTCCATGTCTGGACCCTAAAGGCTGGGTGTAACAACACAAGCGGGATAATTCTCAAAATTCCCGACTATCCCTTTGTAACTGTCTCAGGAAGGACTTATAGGGTAAAGAGGTTACTACTTAAGCTTTTGGGCTTCGCCTATTGAACTTCAACTATGGGTACTTGACTTGACTTCTGGATTCCGTAACTTCGACATTCAACCAAAAGCATTCTGCAATAACTTCAACATCTTTTTTTTCCTTTTTTTCAATTTTTCTCTTTTTCTCTTTTTTCTTCTTTTCCTTTTTTCTTTTTTCCTTTTTTCTTCTTGTTTTTTTTTTTGTCGTTTTTTTTTCATCTTTTCCTTTTTTCTCTTTTTTGAAAATGGTCTTCTACTCCTTCTCCTAGTCACCAATGGATACACCTTGAAAACTTGGCTTCGCCAACTAATTTGGGTAGGAACTAACAATTCCTTGTTAGAACGGGTTGATATCTTCTCTCTTCGAGATGGGATGATTTTTTGGGGAAAAGGCTTGCCTTCCATCATCGATAGGGGAAACAAGGAGCTAGTCCGGGTTCGTCATAGAATCATCTAAAAGCTTGTCACAAACATCGGTTCAGATGGAGGTTTTCTACCGCCAGACATGGAATAGGTAAAAGAATCAAACACGGTATCCTAGTGTACCTTATATTTTGAAACAGGACATATTTCTACCCCAGGGATTCCTTTGAGTGTGTTGTGCATTTTATCATGCTTTCAGAATGATTGAGGATTGAAAACAAGACATATTTTGAAACGAAACTGCAACTTTTTATTGTGAAGGCAAATGCTTAACAGACTCGAAGGAACGATTCCTAGGACACACCCTAGGTCATCGCGACTCAGCTTCAAGAAAAGAAAGTCCTAGACTCGACTCGACTAAGAAAAGAAAACAGATCCCGACTCATAATTTTCAAATCTGGTCTTGAGCTTTCTCTTGTTCAGCTGTCAACTTAGATGCTCGGCTTTTGTCCTTGATCCCTTCGATGGTCTGCCTCCATCCCGAGGTAGTCCTCTGAGGATCTACGCCAATGATGAAGGTTGGTGAATCGAATTGTCTTTTATTAACTTCGTTAATGAGAGGAGTACATTCTAGAGCAAGACTCCCGACTTGAATTTCATTCTTCGGGTTTGGCAAGAATTCAAAGCAATCCACAAATATTTTCCCGATAAACACCCCTTTCAAGTGACATGGGCGGATAAGATGGGAATAATCGACATTGTCTTCGACAAAAACAAAATTAGCGTGATCGCTAAATGGATTGGTGATGTTATTGGGTTTAACAGTTGGGATCGGGAGTGTTCCATTCTCAATCATGTCTTGGATTTCGTGCTTCAGTCGATAGCACCTTTCAGTATCATGGCCTTTCCCTTGATGAAAGGCACAGTAGGCATTTGGTTTATACCATTTACCTTGTTGATCAGCGGGTGGGTCCGGAGTTGGACCAATAGGCTTCAGCTTTCCTTGGGCTATGAGCCTTTGGAGAGCGTATGTATAAGTGCATCCGATATCGGTGAATGCCCTTGGTGTTTGGCGCTGCGACTTCTTCGATTGCCCTTCTAAGAGATTGATGGCTTCATCAATATGGGCCGTTGCTGGGGCCTTGCCCTTAGACGATGAGGCCCCTTGGTACCCTTTCGGCCTTTCAGCCTCTGCCCTTATGACATCATCTTCTACCTTTATCCCGATTCTTATCAATTCTTTGAAAGAGCCAAAATTCTGGTATTTCAGAGCATTACGGTAAACAGGTCGTAGATTCTTTACGAACTTATCTACCATTTCAACTTCGTCAGGCTTCTTGGCTAACTTCACGCTTTCAGCGCGCCATCTTGCGAGGAATTCAGTAAAGCCCTCTTTTTCCTTCTGTGTCATTACTTCCAAAGTCCTTATGTTGGTTTGAATCTCAACATTGTCGGATAGTGCTTACGAACTCCACCGTAATATCTTCGAAAGTGGGGAAGTTCTTAAGGTCAAGATTATAGAACCACGCCTTCGGTGTTCACCCGAGAGATTGGGCAAAAATTTCGAGAGAGCATATCAAGGTACTCCTTTCGGTGCTAAGTACCCTTTATAGGCCTTAACATGGTGGACTGGATCTTCGGTGCCCTTGAACTTTGGGATGTCGGTGAGTACCATGTTCGTGGGCAACTTATCTGGATCGGGGCATAGGCCCTAGCATTCTCATAGTGGATGTTCTTCCCCAGGAGAGTTTCGGACGGTCTTCGATGAACTTGAACCGTTTCTCCGGATCGGTCGAGGTGGGGTAAATGGAGGGGAATCTTCACCCAGCTTAGATTCAATTGCATCCATGCGGGTCATCATGAGGTTCACGGCCTCGGTAAGCTTGTTAACAAAGATCTTCCATTGCTTGACGTCGGGTTTTTGGCGGCCTTTCTACAAGAAAACCCCGTACTGAGTCAATATTTAAAGTAAGAGCCCCTGCACACTTAAGGACACGACCCCAACTTGACTCAAACAAAGACTCGACTTGAGATTGACTAACCAAAGGTTCGACTCACGGTTGGATCTAGACCTTGGTTCATTTTAGACTCGACAAAACGACATGACTCAAACTGTCATAAATCGGTTATAAACCGGACTCGGTATGGCCAAACCCGTGATTGGACTAACATAGCCCATAGGTTCGGGTGAAACGCCCTAAATGGCCTAGCTTGGGCGTTTTTGTGGACTATCCTAGACCAAAAGGTCGACCAACATGACTCAAGGCCCAAGAGGTGAGCTTGGGTGACCCAACAAGGTCGTGTTCTAGACTCTTAGAACGAAACACACCCGGCCTAACACGGCCATGACCCGGACACGACTTGATGCATTTCATGCTTGGTTGAGGTTCAAGAGGCACTTTGGATTGATTTTGAAAAACGAAAGATTGATTCGAAAATGAGATTTGAAATGGGCAGCATGCCGGCTATAAAAGCTCATTTTGGGCCGAAAATTCTAGTCCTATTTGGGCAGCATTCCGCGTTTTTTAAAACCATGCTATTTTGAAAGTAAGTTGTTCAAAAGTTCGGTTTCGAAAAGGACATGGAAAATTTCGAAAAGACTCGGGAAAACAATTTGCACATTGTCATTCTCATGTTATAAGGATGTATGCTCCTAGACATCTCTAAGTCTCGGCAAGTCTTCTACAAGAAGGTCTATGCCCTCCATCCTTTTGCGGTCTTATAGAGCAAGGTGTCTTAAGGTAGAGTACCTAGAAGATCGTCCCCACCATCAAGAACCACGCGAGGTGAAGTGGAAGCGAGCAATGTGCAGCTTCCTAGCATAGTGGGACGTCGCCCCCCACGCATCACGAAGAAACGCTGGGACGGCCCGGGCAAGTCCTTAAGGGTTTATGCATGAATCGTAGCACTATGAGTAATGTTTTACTTTCCGACACTTTCTTTTCAAGTTTCACCTCGGAGGAAAAGACCCTAGAAACAAAGTGTAACTAGTCCTCTTTTCCCAAATGAGTCGCCAAATTGTGGACAAGGCCCTCGGGAACTGCGTCCGCGGGATCCACACCAGGCATAATCGACTCGAGGTTCTTTCGAATCGAGTTAAGACATATTAGAGTCGCCACCAAGTTTTTATGGAACTTGGAACCGTTCAAGTCAACTTTACACCTTTCATCGAAAAGCATAAAGCCAATCGACTACGAGTGATTAAAGATAAAGACTTGTACCCTATATCACTCGATTTGAATGACTCTCATAATCCAATGGTATTTAGACGGATCCACAAACCATAGATCTTGAGTAAGGGGTGAGGGTACGTGTTGGGAACCCCATAAGGACACCCAACCCCGCCCGTCAATAACGGCCTCTACTAAGTCAAGTATGGATTTCAAACAAGGTCATAGCTACTACGATATATGATATGCAAACATCGTTTTAAAACCCTAACATGTGATGTTTCTACGTCGATTTAGATGCAACTAAACTAACTTTGTCAAAGTTGTAATTTAGCATGTGGGTTGATTGATCTAAGCAACATATAAACGAAAGCAAACAAGGCTTAGGGGGAATGGGGGAGCCGTTGGGATCTACCTATTACAAACCAGGCATTTTATGCCGACATAACAATAAATTAAAGATACAACTCGATCTAAATACAATTGCTACATACAGAACCGTACACGACACATTACACGGCCAATCGGCCTAGGAAACCGCGCACAAGAGGGGTGGCCCAAGGCTTACATGACTCACGGCCTTGGGTCACTCCTCGTGATGTGTGCTTTCACTTAATCTCATCGAATTAGACATAGGGCTACGCACCAAAGCATGCATTAGCATAAACCGGGCCATGTTGCTTTAAACAACATGCGATTTACTACGCTCTTACATGCATTGGGACACAACCATCTAACCAAACAAAACTAAGGTTTTTGAAAGAGGTTTTGACTCGATAAAGGGAAACTAACTTGAAAATTACAACTCGATGAACAAATGATAAATTACAAGTTATAAAGCGATAAAGAACAAGCGATTCATAAAACGGACGAAACCAGAAGGACCAAAAGACACGGCCAAATCACGGCCAAACCAAACACGGCTACCCTAGGTCCTAGGTCAGGTTCATTATTTAGATCAAATGATTGCGAAACGAACTCGAAACAAATTAGAAAACAAGTTGAAAACGACGTTGATCGGTTGAGATGATGTCGCGCAAAAGGGCATTCTACACGGCCTAAAAGGGGTCAAGTTAGGTTAAATTCGCTAACTAATTTAACTCATCGAGTGCCAATAAGAAGGTGCTAATCACGCACTCTCATACTAGCGAGAAATTATGTGAAAGAGAGATGCATTCGATTGAATTACAGAATTGTTAGTTGATTTTAAAGCTTATGTCGAAGCCACCTATCGTGTCTAATTAGGTTATTAAATTGATCTAATGTCATCTAAATAAGTTATATGTTAACAATCAGAAGTCATACTAACATGCAACGGGTCCTAAGGTGGGTCGAATTGGCCGAAACAAACAAAGGGTCAAAAACGAGGAGCGAAGTTAGAAATTCGTTTTATTTATGCCCTACCTTGAACACGAGGATATGTAAATGAGACGGGGGTGTACGACCGACTGATGTAGCGGTTTCTTTTCCCATCTCAAGTCAACGCGGGTGTTCATGGTGGTACTTTAACTCATACTCGGACTAAACTAGTTTCATAGTTAATTTAAACGATAAATAAAAACGATAAACGAAATAAAACGAAACAATAAAAAAAACAAACATAAAAAACGAAATAAAAGGGAAGAAAGAGGAGGATTTGATGCACCCTCAACCTACATGTATCGTTGACACCGTCTTGGGTCGTAATCGATGGTAGATTTTATCTCGAGAGGCCGTCGTCGACGAAGAAACAAAGCAAACAACACGTTTTTATCGAATCTGGACAGCAACTTTCGAACAGCGATTTCTCTCTCGTTTCACGGTGAAAATTCGATTTAAAAGATGTTTTGAAAACTAGAAAGAGAGGAGAACAGAGATCTTAAAGCAACCCCTGCTTGTTTTGAGTTATTGGGCACGAAAAACGAGCATAAACAGAACTGGACAGACAGGAACAAACTGCGAAAACAGAGTGTATAACACTCTGTTTTTCGAGGGATTTCGTGTACTCTCAAGGGCAATTTGGCTCGTAAATATTTGTCTAATGTGTAGATGGATGTTATATGGTTAATTAGGAACAAGAAACTCGAGTTTTGATGGAGGTTTGATGGAGGAACGAATTGTTTTTCGAAGAGGACACACAAACTGTTTCAGTTTGTATGTCGGTTTTGTGGAGGGTTTTTGAGAGGCAATTAGGGTTTGTTTCTGAGGTTTAAAGCTTGTAAGTGAAGGTAGGATGTGTGGAGAACTTAGAGGAATGAATGTATGGTGAAGGGTGGGTATTTATAGGGAGTTAAAGTAGGGTAAAAGGGAGGAGAGGCAGTCGGGCCTGTTTGCACATAGCTGCTGTCCAGCAGCTTTTGGGGGGTTTTCTAGGGTTCGTATGGGGGGTTTTCTTGGTGGTTAAGGTAAGGTAATATGGGTAGGATATTAGGGTATGGGTTAGGGTTAATGGGCACGGGTTTTGATGGTATTTGGAGCGGGTTTTGGGCTCGGGATTGAGCTGCAAAACAGGGGGGCTGTTTCGTGTTTTGCGGGCTGGTTGGGGGTGATTTGGGGCATGGTTTGGGCCGTGGTTATGGGGGTTCGAACAGGGGTGGATGGGTAGAGGCTTAGGTTGGTTAGTGTACTCGATATTCGTGCCAACTCGTAAAGAAAACGGGCTCAAAAACCGAGCTAAAATCGAGCTCAAAAACGTGTGGTTGAAACGAGTTCTTTTCGATTTTTAAATCGATTTTTCAAATCAATTAACACACTAAAATAAATGATTTTTCAAACCAAATATACTCATAAAATGATTTTTCAAATCAAATATTTATTTTATTTTCAATAAAATAAACTTGGGAAAATAAATTCAAAATAAAATAAAACAAATTGAATTCACCTAAAAAAAGCCATAATTTAAATATCATTTAAATTAATAAAATGAACTCACTTAAAAAAACATTAATTTAAATATCATTTAAATTAATAAAATACTTCATCGACGACGCCCATTCTACATCGTAAAACGAGCTCCAAATAATGACAATGACAACTAAAGAATACATGTGTCCTATCATCATCGGGTGTTTGTCGGGTTCTCTATAAATTCCAATATCGACGGATACGGGTATCTACAACATGCTTTGAGCATGATAAGTCGATAACAAGCTAATCCATATGAGAGTCATTGGTAAGCCTTAAGGAACCGTCATGAATTCTCAAGGAGAACTAATGGTCTGTTCTATAGTTTGGAAGAGTAATGAGTTGTATGTTAAGAGGTTACACAAACTCAGGTTTCCAAACTCATTTGGATTTGTAAAAATCCTACGCAGATTATTGACATAAGGAGTAAGAGACTAGGAAGTGCATTTTATTGTCATCCATTGCAAGATTCTACGAAATGAACCTAAGTACGTAGTGATCCGGTGGTGTACGTTAACACTATGAGTAGTGTTGTCCACCAAAACCCACATCACAAGTTATATGATAAAAGTAAGAGCTTCTTTCAAGTTAAAGAACCTAAGTCTAGTAATAAGTCTAGACATGTACTTAGTAAAATTAATGATATAAGGGATAACATGAAATTGAAGGAAATCGCAATTCATAAAGTTGAACACTTGGACACATGGTATGTTCACAAGCTGAACTTTTATTGCGTTTGGCAAGTGCATAAGTACACTTAAGATTATAAGACATTGAGTAGCAATATGGTATTGACTACTCGTGTGTGATAATCACATTTATTGTTTGAGTTATCGTTAACTCATTTTATACTTTGTTACATCCAAATGGGTTGTTGAGACAATATTGTACTCCATTAAAGTGAACTGGATTAACATAGTATTCGCCCGTAGTTACTTATATGAGGTGACATCTCGAAGCAACTAGAGTGTGATGCGATTGATGGCAAGTTTAAGTGCCATAGAGTCATAAGAGATGACTAGTCGATCATATAGACAGACTGTGAGGGACACTCTGTCGGGCTTATGACCGCTTATAGAGTTCTGGAAATATTTATAGCCTGGTCGTGGCGAGAGCTACTATGGTATTCTTATGAGTCGATTCTTTGACTAATGACTGTTCGCGTAAGATGGCACAGTTTCAGAGTGACTTTGATTTATGTTCTGCGACCTTCGTCATTGGGGTCTAATGGGCATGTTTTGGGTCATGATGAGCTGTGGCTATTGTGCAATAGGAATTGTCCATCCCCGTTAGGGTTATTTTATATCTCAAGGCCACTCGAGGAGCAATGAACTGGAAATGCGTGGCCACGCTTGGAAGGTATCTATGGTAGATAATTCCGGTCAGACAGTTATTCTCCAGATCGAGGAAACCACTCATGATATGATCAAATGCAAGTACGACCTGCAAGACACCTTGCATTGAGTGAGAGATAGTAATAGGACAAGAGAATTGGTGACGCACACTTGTCGCGGACAAGTGGGAGATTGTTGGAGTATGTGTCCTCGACAATAATGCGATCACATGTTTAAATCTCATATTAAGAATGCTAAAGGGAATGTAATATTTTATTGTCAACTGATCCACATTAATCGGTAATGATTGGCTGACTAGAGTTTGACATTACTGTCGTATGACGGTGGTGATCAGTTGATCCCTTAAGGTCATACCTCTAGGGAAACATTCTTAATTGATGAATTAATTAATTGTATGACGATACAAGTTAATTAATTCCTTAAATTTGAACAAATGATTTTGTGAGTAATAATACGTATCTTATTGTAATTCGATTAAATAAGATTCGTACTAAGTAATTAAATTGTTTTATTACTTGGGTTATTTATTGTTTATGAAACAATTAATAAAGAATGAATTGTTTATTATAAATACAAGTAGTTGTGATTTATAATTCTATGACCCATTTTAAGTAATTGTAATTGTGAATTACTAGTTAATTTTTGTATGTGATTTATTTTATTTATATAATGATTTTTAATTTGTTAAAAATGCATTATTTAAATGACATGTCTAGCAACATGTCCAATTTGTCACACAATACAAATTAACATATTGACAAAGTTAAAATGGATCCATATTATCCATGTGAGCCGTATAAATGGGATTATAGGGTATTTTTGTGCTTTAATTATTTAATTAGTGGGAAGCATAATCATTACCTACAAATGATAGGCATGCATACCTACACTCTTGTGAAGAGCAACTAACAAAAGCATTGGGCACTCTTCCCTCCACACCCTAGGTTTGAAATCTATATCTCATTACTCAACATATTCATATATGTTCTAATTAATTTAGTCATAAAATTAATTGCAAATCTTATGCATGCAAACTAAAATAGATAAGATAAGAAAATCAATTTCTCACCAATTAAATTTCGGTCAAATGGGCACCAACAAGATCTCCTTCTTGTTAGTTCTTGAGCTTTCCAATATTGGATGAACATTCAAAATCCCAAAGTAGAGATTCTCCTCTTGATTGCACCCAAGACTATCCCTTATCCCCACTAAATAATATTAGCTAGATATTAGTTTAGTAGTTTACCTTAAAATTGATTACTAACACTCATATATTACATTAATAATTTTAGTAATTTCTTTGAACAATTTGGATCAAAGTTTCTCAAGTTTTTAGAGAAAATGAAGGAGAAGAGAGAAAAAGGCATGTGAATGAATTATCATCTTATGAATATGTAAGAGAGGAAAATAATAACCAACAACCCCATCATAAAAGGGGAGTGTCACGGTTGGGGTAGTCCAAAATGGCATCATTTTTTTTCCTTTTGCTCTTCTCAATATTATAGGTGTGTAAGAATAGGTAGAGTAGGTTTTATTAATTTATTCTTATCACATAAAATAATCACCCACTAAAGCCTACCACCCACAATATTTAGGTCCACTTCTATAAAATGGACTACCATTTTATTTTTGTCAATTTGTCATTTGTCACACAATATGTCACATGTAGTATGCTACATGTTATTAATTAATTTTAATGCATATTTATCACATAAATATCATTTTATGAATTAATTAAATTACATCCAATAATTTGACTAGTGATACTTGATCACATAAATAAAATGGGTCATGTAATTATAATTCACAATATCTTGTAATTATAATTAACCATTGATTCCTATCTCTATTGTTTCTCAAACAATAAATAATTTTAGTAACAAAGCATTTTATTACTAAAATAAATCTTATTTAATCCCATTATAATAAGATATTTATTCTCTCTCACAAATCGAATTGTTCAATTTTAAGGAATTGATCAACTTGCATCGTCATACAATTAATCAACTTTATAGATAAGGGCATCATCCTTTAGGTGTGACCTTAAGGGATCAATCGACCACCACCGTCCCCACGACGATGAACGTCAAACTCTAGCAAGCCAATCGTTACCGATTAATGTTGATCAGTCGACTATATAATTGAATCATCCCTTACGTATTCTTTATATGAGATTTAATAATGATATTTAAATCATGTGATCGCACTATTGTTGAGGACACATTTCCCAACAATCTCCCACTTGTCCTCGACAAGTGTGCGTCACCAATTCTCTTGTCCTATTACTATCTCCCACTCAATGCAAGGTGTCTTTCGGTCGTACTTGCAAGTGATCATATCGAGAGTGGTTTCCTCGATCTGGAGAATAACGATTGACCGGATTTATCTATCATAGATACCTTCCGAGCGTGGCCACGCATTTCCGGTTCATTACTCCTCGAGTGGCCCTGAGATATTGTTTTAACCCCGACAAGGGGTGGACAATTCCTATCGCACTTATTCCCTTCGACTAGCCACAGCCATCATAACCCAAAATATGCCCATTTGACCCCATTTACGAAGGTCGTAGTAACACAAATCAAAGTTAATCTGAAACTGTGCCATCTTAGGCGAACAGTCTTTAGTCAAAAGAACCGACTCATTAGAATACTATAGTAGCTCTCGCCACGACCAGGCTATATAAATTTGCCAGAACTCTATAAGCGGTCACTGCTCGACAAAGTGTTCCTAACAGTCTGCCTATGTGATCGACTAGTCATCTCACATGACTCTATGGCACTTGAACTTGCCATCAATCGCATCACACTCTAGTCACTTCGAGAGGTCACCTCATACAAGTGACTATGGGCGAATACAATGCTAATCCGTGTTCACTTTAACGGGGTTCAATGTTGTCTCTACAACCCGTTTGGATGTAACAAAGTATAATAGAAGAGTTTTAAAGTAAAACTCGAACGACAAATGCGATTATCACATATGAATAGTCAATACCTGATTACTATTTCATGTTCTATAATCTAATTTGATCTTGTATGTAGTTGTTCATTTCAATTCAATTGAAATGATATGACTCATTATGTTTAGCCTATGAGAAGGCTTTGGTTAGTAGGTTTTATCAACTTCTTGTACCTTACTCAACCTTACTACATACTCGTTTTCCTTTGTAATGTATACATTTTCATTACAAAACTTTCTGAGTACGCGTCGAGATCCAATCAAGACATAGGCCCTCTAGCCTAAGAATAGCTCCCACTGTTTTCACAGTGTGCGGGACTCATCCTCTTGCACATCTCATGATTGCAAGTGTACTCAATTTCCGTTATAAATATCTCTCATTGTTCTTTATTACCTAGAACGATTCTATAAAATCTATTTCTTAAATAACATAGCCACAATGGTATCTTAACCATCCTAATGTGTTTTGATTATGGTTTTGTCAGAAACCATGCGCAATCTGAATTGTCAATTGTCACTTGTGTAACACTCTTACACAAAAATTGCATCAAAAACACTTTGCTTCACTTCCTTAATGCTTCTGCAAGCACTTAAGGGTAATCTTTATTGCTTACTTGGTAATGATTACTTAAATTCGATTTTGAAACAATTCATCATACTCAAAGTATATGAAGTGTTATACATCATTTCCTATTTAATTGATTCGGCAGCGGAAGCAAATGGAATCAATCAAATATGTTCAATTTTATTGAACTAGTCATGAATCTTATCAACATGAGACTTCTTATTTGACGCTAATATCATGTAGATTTATCTTCATAAATCCGGATATTAAAGATGTATTAAAATACTCCAAAAGTCTTAAATCATTCGCAAAGATCAATATGTCATCCACATATAAGACTACTAAAATTTCCGTAACTCCCACTAAACTCCATGTGTAAACACAACTTCTCGACTTATCGAGAAATGTTTTATCACATGATCAAAATGTTGATTCCAACTCATTGATGTCCTACTTAAGATTCTCTCTTAAGTTTCACATTATCTTAGGATTGCAAGAATCTACAAAACTCAAGACATGTATTGAATACATTCCTTCTAATTGAAGAAGTGGGTTTTAGATTCACTTGCTGTATGTGTATCCTCATAATGAAACACAATCCCTAAGAAGATCCAAATAGACTTAAGCATTTCAATTAGTTCAAAACCCTTTGTCACTAATCAAGCCTTTAATTTCGGATTTTCATGGCTCTAAGCCTTGTATTGAGTTGTGACTTTAAACACTCTCATGTAAGTCATATGTTCATTACTTTCTAGAAGTAATCAACTTGCATCAAACGATTTCTTTTGTAAGTTATAAGCTCTTTACTTTCTTAAAAGTAGCATGAATTCATCATCTTCAACACGTGACGAATTTAACCTCCTAGGTTTTAAAGAACCAACACCTTACACAAAACGTCTCATGTAGTCAAGAAAGACCAGTTTCTTGCGACATAACATTCTCTGTGGCATTCTTTGTGGCTCTTGAATAATTTCTCCCACTCTGTCTTCTAGAAATAAACTTTTATTTTTGAAAGACAGCTTCACGAGCCGCAAACCCGTCGTACTCGTGATAATTGAAAGGGAAAAATGAGCATTTGTTTCTTGTGAAAACTTACAAATATGGTACTCTACCATTTCATATCTCATATGATTCGTTTTAGATTTAGGGGAAAAATAATTTAGGCAAAATGATAAAATCCCCAAAAGGATCAAGTAACTCAAAGTAACTTGAATGAAGTCCAAACCATATCGAATAGCGTTTGAATTCTTATCCAACCACACATTATTCCATAATGCGTGCTAAGAGATATTAACTTGTGATACTATATCACATTTCCTTTGGCTTATATCAAAGTCTTCACTTTGATAATCCCATCACGACTAAATCGTGCTTCTTTGAATACTTTGAACTTCTTCAAAGATTTCTCTATTTACCTTATTAAGTGAACATATTAGCGTCAACTTAAATCGTTGGTAAAAGAAAATGATCAACCTATTTTGGATCAATGATTTACAACCTCGATCTCCTTTTCAACCAAAAGGCACGAGACATCTTGCTTTGAATACAAGATACGCATATACCATTAACAATCTAATGGTTTCAAGAGTACTCGATAACTCTTTGCGTTTATCATTCGAGAATTTAAGGTTTAATCTTGGGTTACCAATTTGAGTCTTGAATCATCTACATGATATATCATTCTAGTTTGGTTTAGAATATACTCACCTTGATAATGGGCTAGCCATACATCAAATCGTGGTGTATAGGGTCACAAAAGTGAAACCTCTTTTGTATCTTAACAAGTATATATTCTTATTTAGAGTTTATGTACTTAATAGTCACAATTAAGTACAACTCTAAACCCAAAAACTAGATTGAGCACACAATGACTCTATCTCTCAACATTATTGTTGCTAGTCGTCATATTCTATTCATTCTATGTATCGCATACAATGATGAAAACCACCATCGGTTTCTAATATTGACGAAATAGTACTAGCAATATTTAAGTCAATCAAATAAACATTTAAAGAAGAAGGTCCCATTAGATGTCCCATAACTAACTTGTTGATTCTTCAATAATTTGGGGTAGTTTCCTTTCTAGTGTCCAACATTTAAGACAGTGGAAACTTTATCGGTCGGGATTGATAGGTTTAGTATCGTCATTCTCAATAAATTTACTTTTAACATTACCTTGTATCAATTCCATTATACTCTTTACTTCTTGAACCTCGTCCTCATCTTAACGGTTTAAGAGAATGCTCTCACTCATATCAATGAGTCTTTGCTTTCAGAAGCAAAAATTGAATTCATGAAGATTACTCTTCATTTGTTCGTTTTAGTCTTAAAACTTTCATTGAAGTGGTTGCGTTATTTTGGTCAATTACGAATTTTGACAAATCTAATTACCAAAACAATTTATCATTTCAAGGTACTTAATTCAATTAAGTATATGAAAAACAATCCATTGTAAGTAGATGTGTTAGTCAAGAATCAAAAACCTGATTGATAATGAATAACTTTAATCTATACTCTTTACAAGAGATCCTTAGCAATGGTTCATTTGAGGTTTTAGAAGAAAATTCATATTTGTCTTTAGTTACGATGTTTTAATGGAGATTTGAATCAAAAACGAAATGATATCGTATATGAATTGTGGTAAAGAAATAGAACAATATGATAACGGAATAGTGAAAACAAAACATTCATCGTTATAATAATACTTGTAGATAACAAGTAAAGCATTTACATAGTGACCTCTACCCAACTATGATAAATGATTCCAAGATCCAAATTCATATTAACTTGGGCACGGTGTGGCCGATGAAACCCTTATCAATATAACTCGGTGGATTAACTCTTTAATCGATTCTACTTTTAGAACTCTTGGTCGATAAAATTACATTAACATTTATCTTTAGCCCAAAACACATCCGACAAGGGCACGGTGTGGCCGATGAAACCCTTATCGAAAAACTTTTGTTGAGTTCAATCCAAATTTCGAATAAATGTGTCCATGATCCAAACCCACATTAACTTGGGCACGGTGTGGCCGATGAAACCCTTATCAATATGAATTCGGTGGATAGACATTTATCACCCACTTCCCCTACGTAACAAAGTTTGTACCCCGGTGTGGCCGAGTGCACTCCCTCACGAAATAGGTTTTCATGGTTTCTACTTTTTGGTAAGGCTATGTCTCAATTGATTATTTTAGCGAGAGGTCATGTCAATTTATTATCTATCACGTTTTAAGTGAACTAAAGCGGTGAACTACGATAATTATAATTGACACGGTCGAAATACTCGATTAAAAGATGATGCATGTTTTAGTTATGGCGATTTAGCGATGCATGCGACATATAAATAAAATGCAAAGCATAAATTAAATCCTAGTATGGCCTTCCTAAAATAGAAAATCTAATTAACTATTACATATTCGGAAACCAACTCCATTGGTCCCTTGAACTTCGGTTGAGGCACGCATCTCGAGGTAACACCGTCTTTATGTATCGCCTTCTTGAGTGACACCGTCTTCAAGGAACTCCGGAATAAATAAATTACATAACAAATTACATAATTTCCTATTATACATTTGTAATTAAAATAAAAATAAATCTATTAAATTACAAAACGGTGATACGAGATCACAAAAATTACAACCGAATCGATATTCCCATACATTTCGGGTAATATCAATTAAAAACTAAGGCCATACTAAGTAAAATTACATAATTCAAAAATTACATAAAATAAAATTATGACAATCATAAATAAAATGCAGCATTATAATATGTATGAACATGCCCGGTTTTATGCTAAATCGCCTTTAAGGAGCCAATATCGTATATTTATCGGTTTTTACGAATTTGCGTGATTCAACCTTTTATAATCACGATAATTACATAAATTCATATTTATGTAAAAGTTAATTACCCTAACCTCTTAGGACTCAAAATTAGTCTCCACTAACTATTTGACTATAATTAACTTATATTACTTAAAATTGTTCATTAATGGACTCAAAATTATAATAAAATGCTATAAACTCCAAATAAATCATAAAAATTTCAAATAAATTCAAAATTTGAAATTTAAACTCATGAACATTCTGGAAAAAAAAATACCATGACACTCATAATGTTCAAAAACTTAGGTTAAAAATTTCGAAATTTATCGGGAAAAACAATGCTGCGGTTTATCGGATTTATCAATTATAATCACAAAAATATGAGAAAAATTATATTTATTAACTTTTCACTTTTAGATCTGAAATGGATAATAAAATGTAACATGTGACGTTTTTCCTTAGTCATGAACTATGTTTTAGCAATTATTCACTAATTAAGTCACTATTTATGCTATTTTTCATCAAAAATCCATATATCATGCATGAAGACTTCATTATAGCCTATTATTTTACACACATCTTTTAAAATTGCATGTGACAACATACTAAATTTCTATGACCAGATTCGAAATATTTCTCATATTAACCTATTTTTCATTTAAATTCGATTTTTATCATGAAAAATCCATATTTCGAGCATAAGAACTCCAAAAATTTTGAAAATTTCCAGATCATCTAAAAATAATATATGTGAAAACATATCCAAAAACCACTGGAAAATTCGAAGTTAGCTAATTTTCGTCCAAAAATGACATTTTTATCATAAAAATCACATTTTAATGCCATTATTATATAAAATGAACAATAAAAATCCATAAATTAACCAAAATATCCTAATTATATTTTAGGATCAGAAAATTTAACATGCATAAATTAATTTTGTGATATATCATAATAACACAAATTTATAAGTTTTATAGGTTAATCGTATAACTCGGAAAAACAATAACCGATTTGCATGCAAACAACCAAAGGCTCTTGATACTGCTTGTTTGAAATCTATATCTCATTACTCAACATATTCATATATGTTCTAATTAATTTAGTCATAAAATTAATTGCAAATCTTATGCATGCAAACTAAAATAGATAAGATAAGAAAATCAATTTCTCACCAATTAAATTTCGGTCAAATGGGCACCAACAAGATCTCCTTCTTGTTAGTTCTTGAGATTTCCAATATTGGATGAACATTCAAAAGCCCAAAGTAGAGATTTTCCTCTTGATTGCACTCAAGACTATCCCTTATCCCCACTAAATAATATTAGCTAGATATTAGTTTAGTAGTTTATCTTAAAATTGATTACTAACACTCATATATTACATTAATAATTTTAGTAATTTCTTTGAACAATTTGGATCAAAGTTTCTCAAGTTTTTAGAGAAAATGAAGGAGAAGAGAGAAAAAGGCATGTGAATGAATTATCATCTTATGAATATGTAAGAGAGGAAAAAAATAACCAACAACC